>NW_017097445.1:32726-129515 GCF_001412225.1 Nicrophorus vespilloides | reverse complement strand
GTAAAAGGATGCAGTCAATTTGTGTGTTAGCGCTTATCCGCCCAGTAGCACCTTAAAGGATTCCTTTCCATTCAATATTTGATCAGAAGAATTCAACAATCATGCCGACCGCATTTCTAAAACCCGATTAAAAATGCATTAATTCTCCATGATGATCCCCCCCGCACTCGATGTTTTGAAAGAAAGCCAACCCTAAAGATTAATACGCTGCAGGGTTTTCAAACATGATGATGATGACGATACCATTAATCCATTCAAAATCCTTTTCCACTCATCATTAATACAAATTACTTAATTCAACTTTAAATTTAATTATAGCATAAAAAACTTTTTATGCAAGCCCAATATTATATTTTAGAAATTAATTTTGAATTAAATAAAAAAATTGAGAAAAAAGTAGTTTTGTAATTGCATTAGTCTAACCGTAATGCATCAACATTATAATTTAATTATTTATAATTCAACAGCAATAATCATTGCATCACACACATTATTTATTATAACAATATTCGTTAATGTATGTAGGAAGTTTTCAATCACTCTGACAGACATTGAACGTAATAGATTTATTATTAATAAGTAATAACGAGTAATTAGTTATGTCTGACTGAAATATTTTTATTTTTTTATATAGTTATTATAATATTTTGATGTCGTCATTACGTTATTATAAATAGAATTATTTGACAAAAAAAAAACAGTCATGTTCTCAGAATAAAAAAAGTTTCTTGTCGCTCTATAATAAATACAATAGATCCAAAGCGTATGACTTATTAAAGACTACATACCTTGTTATTAAGTGTAAGTAAAAGTGACTAATTTAGTATCCTCTCACGCAACAGAAATGATGTTTGCTGATCATTTATTTATTTGCTTCGTGTATACAGCAAAAGTTTGAGACGCCATTCAAGTGAACATGTGTATATTACATTTATACGCAACCAAATTTCAAAAGTTTGATTTTAAGTGGAATATTAATTATGCAATCACTTTCTTAACTATTTCTTGTACATATTTAGTGCGGCTTAATTCCAAACGCAAATAACAGATTCATTCAAATATTTACAACGTGGATGTCGTTAAGAATGCCCCTTTAACTCCATTAGCTTAACGATTTGTTCCGCAGGAATATTCCCACCTCAGATATGTAAAATGTTTTTCAAATAGATCGAACTTTATATTGTACATTGTATATGGAAATATGCAAGAAAACTCTGTTCATTATACAAAAAATGTAGAAGGAAATTGTAGAATTTTTGTATTAATTTGTTTTGATAAATAATTTTACAGTAAATACAAAAATTTTAACTCTACTCAGAAGCGAGAACTATATTATTTTTAATTTATTTTATTATCTTTTATTTAATTGTCTCACAATTCACTTCTACGGTTCATATTATGTACTTTTTTTTAGTTATATACTGTGAAACCTTAGTTCTCGAACAAATAGAGGCAATCGAGAGACAACACTGTATTTATTTGGTTTCTTTACACGTTTTCGCTTGTATAATGTTGAAAATAACTTATATTATGTGTTTTTGGTACATAAATCGTTACACGGTATTACATTCAAAAAGTTACAATTTCAATTTGCACTTTTTATTTTCATTGCCGTGTAAATCAAGGGACATGTGTACTTTTATGTATTGGGACATGTGTACTTTTATGTCAAGGGACATTGTACTATTCGCAGGGCTTATTGGAATTGGATAGAACAATTAATTTGTCTCATTAACAGAGAATTGCTTTTAATACGTTTCCAATAATTCAATGTTTAACATGAACAATGTTATATAATTCTCGAAAACACAATTTAATGTGAATTCATTGAAATTCACGGATTAAAATTAATTGGAAGTACTGTTTGGATAGTCAATAATATTGCTATCATAAATAACAACTATTTTCTAACTTAATTTAAACTTTTAATATCCAATATTCAAGTAAAAATGATTGTTTTTTATGTTTTTTTGTATATTTTATACTCAAGTAGAATAATAATGTTATTCTTTTAAAAATATTTTATTAGGTATTAAAACTTTACGTAATAAATAATGATATATTTTCTAAAAAGTAATTTGATAATGATCCGTGCGGTGATCATGTTAAATTTACGTAATGGTTGTATCGCTTTTGTTGTGTGTAGGGGATGTAAATGAAGCGCATGATTAATTACCACCACCCAATGCTATTGGAACTAATTAGACTTTGACTACGCTTGATTTATATAACGTAATTGGACGGAGTGTTAATTAATTTCTGGAAACTTTTGTTTGTTTCAGGTGAGCACCGTAATCCGACGTTCTGTTTGTCCCTAACACTGCTGGTTACGCAAACTGCTCTAAGTCCAATGGCGAGTTAGATTGATTTTCCTCAGCTTTCCTTTACGGATTCTACACATTTCCCCGCGCATTCACATATAAATGCGATTAAGGCTCAACAGTACACAAATGCGCACTGGATTATCTTCCATTTGGAAATTGATTGGACTAACCGCGGCACGTGTCCGATTATAATCCGACGTCGCGCCGTTAAGGTTACATAAATTAAATTCCATTCCGGAAACATTCATATAGATTTTTTTTCCCCTTCCGCCCGCAATTTGCATTTTCCAATCTCGGAAAAGCTGTGTCCGGGCTTTTCTTATTGTGCCTGCAGGAATTCACAATTTGCATAAAAATAATATAAAGAAAACATAGTAATACACTTTGGGACTCCCGCATTGACATATTCCATGCATTAATGATATTACTTCCAAAAGTTATTAAGCTTCTACTCCCGTCTCCTTCATACGCTTCAAATCATTCTTTTATTATCATCATTGTTATACCAAATTCTTATTAATATTTATAAAGCCGTGCTTAATTGAAAACCACTGTTCTTTTCATACAGATTCTAATGCTGCTACCCTAATAAATGTTAGAAAATCTTTTTTAAACCACGATAATATTAGAGATCCCAACTCGCAGCTGAGAACGGTTATTTGCATAGAATTTCACATTTAAACTAGCTTTGAAGATTCATTACTATTGATTAGAGCTATACCAAACGCTATATTTTCAGTTACTCCTAAGATCGTCAATCAACGCCAAACTGCGGTTTCCATATATCACTGACCGCATATACGTTAAAACCGACGATTAAACACAAAATTCCAAGATTAAATATTCGGGTGAAAATGCTCAAAACTAGTTTTAAAACTTCAAAATTTGCAACAATTAAAATTAATTTGATCTTAAATTATAATTTTTTTGTGTTTGTATATTTATGTTACATTTTCACCATTTTTTTAATTAAATTTGAAATGTGATATTGACCGTTTAATTTACTTTTCACTGCATATTATATTTGTTTAGTCTAACAATTAGTGTAATGAGAAACAAACATAAATGTAAGTGATAAGATATGTTGTGTATGTTTTTTTTTAATTAATTTTAAAATATAATTACGACTTTCCGATTTTCTTGCTAATGTTATTTATATTAACGAGCGTTTACAAGGAATTATTATGGAAACAAACGGGTCTCAAATATGCTCGTAAATAATAGTGTTTGTAAACTTTTGCAGTTAGACAATGTAACGGTTCTATTAGAAATGCGGCGCAAAGTCGAAGTGTAGCATTTGCGAATATTTTGTAAATACGAAATGATTTATGGTTTTCTCTTATTCGAACCATGCGAGAAACGGTACAAACCGATTGAAACGCGGATTGTGTTTAGTGTGGATAATTAAAGGTTACGAGCATTATTTCGATGTTGCGACATGCGAGTTTACAATGGTGGAGACAACTTCATCGTATGGAAATGAATATGTAACCACGGATGAGGGGGTAATTATTTTCAGTAATATTAATAATAATATATGAGGAATATGGTAATTTTCCTTTCTTTCACTATTCTATTTAATTATAGATGATCGAAGGAATGGGAATACGCATGTAACGTACCGCTACGTGCCGTGTCTTCGGGTAGTTCCAATGCGAGCGGAACGGTTCCAGTATGGAAATGTGTAATTAAAAATAATACGTCCTGTATTACATTGTAATTATCTTCCTGTTACAATGGCTACTTACATTTCTTCTTTCGCTTGTTCTGTGTGGCGACAAACGCACAATCATGGAAGACTGTGTGTGTCTATGCGTGAACTATTACATAACCCGAATACAGAATATTGTTGTTCGTCTATATAATTATCCCTCGGGTAGTTTTATACCCAAGAGAAATCTTTATATACTCACGTATAATAGATACTATTTTTTCCCTATAATAGATCTTTTTTTTTTATTTAGTGTACTTTGTTTCATCTCTTAGAAAATTATCTATAACATTTTAATGTATTTTTTTCAGTTTCCAATCAAATTTTATTACAGAAAATTGTCGGTGATTATATTTTTGTTTAAAGTTCTTCGCTTTTCGTTTAATACACCAATCGTGTTTAAACCCAGATATCTCTTCAAATCTTCAAATATTTTCTTATATCAATTCTATACGTATTTATTAAGGATATTAAAGAAAATGCAATTCTACATTTTATGCTATTACATCAGCTTTCATATGCATATATTGGATTCATTCCATCTATTAAACACTGCTTTTCGAACGTTCTAATTTCAATTTTCCAAATTTGAATGCGTATTACAGCAATATGGATAAGAGCACAGGAATGTATTTATACTTGCTGGATTCCCCAAACATTCAGTTTTCATATGCATATATTGGATTCATTCTATCTATTATAGTTTTCGAGTAAATCAATGAAATATGGATAAGAGCAAATTACCCTTCTACCTATTTAGATTCACTTTTTTTAAACTCTCTTAACTCACTCTTTTCGTGGCGTATTGTTTAAAACAGTAGTTCCCAAACCTAACGCCCCCTTTCCAGAAAAAATATTACTCGGCGACTCCTGGAAATTATTTTTATGTTTTAATTTAACAGCAATTAAACAGAAATATATATGTATTAATGTTTCTACCGCCCCCCTGGATCGCTGCAGCCTTAGCGCCCACTTTGGGAATCACTGGTATAAACGTACAAAGTAGTTGTGATTCGTCATATCTCAGCCAATATCTCAGCAATGTTAATGGTAAGTTAACAGACCGTTAGTTTGTATTTATTAATACTGATAAATTTCTCTATAAACATTTCAGCTTTAATAAGAGAATTGATCGGTTTATAAAAGAAAATGAATGTTAATTTCGTTAATTATCTGTTTATGTAAAATATATTGGATGAAAAACAACTATTTTTAGAAACTTCTAAAAAATTTCACCAATTATTTATAAATATAACAATCAACACTTATTATGAAAGTTTCGAATCCAAAATGAAATTGAAACTATACTAAGTATTTAGTATTAACGAAACGTTAATATAATTCTAAATGTTTTCTTTTTTTATTGCATGAAAACAGTTGGTCCGTAATGCTTGGAAGCCACTTAAGCATTTAATCTTAGATTATAAATTAATTTTTATGTCCGTCTCTAACCTCGACCATTTCTTCTCGACATATGCCGTACCCTAATTGAGATTTCTCACGACTGCTTCGATCAATTAACCAAAGAATAATCCTTTCTGTCGTCCCGAACACAATTAAATACCTGAAACACGATACAGATCCTAAAAGAAAGTAATATGCTTTTAGAAAACAACATTAATAGTTTATTGTGTGAACGGAATTAACATTTGATAAAATTCATTTCACAAAATGAAATTAGTTTTGAAACAAAGAAAAGAAATTAATTCATATGCGTGTGGGATGAAACTGGAAATTAATTGTACTGTTTTGCAATGTAAGGAAACAACGAAACTTAATCAAATTAAGTGGAATGTTTCAATAATGAATTCGGCGGTTTCCATTTGGGCGACTTGAATGATAATAGCGTCTGTTTTGGAAGTGTGTCCATTTCATTTGTCCGTTGGAAAACAAATGTATAAACAAGTGACGTGGGACTTGATTTGTTATTCTCTCTTTTGCTTTTCTGTGTATTTTGCCTTTTTCTGTTTCATTTATTTGTAAACTGCGTTTGTTGGGGAACTGGGAATTCCTTCGGCTCTTCGGTTTCCAGGCATCCGACGACCGTGGGAATAACCATGCTATTTCCATTGTTGGTGACAAATTTAATGGAGAGCAGCAGCCGAAGAAATTGGAAATTTCGGTATTCACATATTCATTATTCTTATTGTGAGAAAGACGGGACGAAATAAAAAGCGCTCGTAGTTAGGCAAGGTTATGCAATATGTAGTGAGTGTGCGTGTTTACTAGTTTGATGCCGCACGGTGTGGCTTGTGCTTGCTTGCTTGCTATTCTGGGATAGCGTCTTAAAAATAGACTTAATGCAGAGGAGACACATATTTAATTAATACCGTTCCACATCGAGCCAGTAAATCGGTTTTCTTTTCATTCAATAATACGCTGAATTATTCATGCATTCAGAGTCAGCCACGTCTGTCTTGTCTAGTGCATGAACTCGTTTATTTTTATTTCACACAGCATCTAAATGCATCCCATAAAGCAGCCTTGTGTAAACATATGTTGTAAATTAATACGCACAGATCAAATACTGTTAACCGAAGAGTATATTCATTTTGTATTTTCTCAATTGAATCTATTAATTTATGCTTCTTTCATTCTTTCTTTCCTCTTCCAACTTACACCGAACGTATTATGTATATACTAGTAATTCATCTCGATTAATCTTCTATACGTTTATGGTTAAATGTGTACGATACACGACATGAATAAAAATGTACAGTTTACATGTCGATGATCACTTACATTTCTACACGTAATCAAATAAAATACATCAAGAATGCCAGTATTCAAATATACTACAAACTTTCATTTACAAAAAAAAACTTCTTATTCTATAAATAATTTAATTGAAAATTCCATGCAGAAAATATTTTGTATTAAGTGAATATAATTTATTATATTATAGATGCAAATCTCAAAACAAATATTCCTCGACTTACGAACTCCCGGACTTACGAACAAAATTCTAAAAGCTTTAACTTGTTACAAGGAGATATATAGTGTTAAAAAAATTAAGTGTCCAAACAAAAATTGATAATTTCTATAAATAATTTAATTGAAAATTCCATGCAGAAAATATTTTGTATTAAGTGAATATAATTTATTATATTGTAGATGCAAATCTCAAAACAAATATTCCTCGACTTACGAACTCCCGGACTTACGAACAAAATTCTAAAAGCTCTAACTTGTTACAAGGAGATATATAGTGTTAAAAAAATTGTGTCCAAACAAAAATTGATTGATTTCTTTAATAAAATATAATATTTTTGGAAGATCTGTACTATCTCTTTTATTGCTTTTGTTTCTTATGTCATTTTTTATTAAATAATTGTGATGTCTTCATTGCAAAGTATTTGTAAGAAAGTATTTTGTTTATTTTAATATATTTTTTCAAAATTATGCAGTCAGTAATACAGAATTTAACATATATAAAAGTAAAAACCTTGATGAACAAATTCGACTTACGAACTAGGTACATAGTTCGTATGTTGTGGTATACTTGTATAATCTTTTTAAAATAGACTATATAAGAAGTTTATTAGGAAATAATCATATTTTATTTAAATTATATTGAAATATTCCTTAATTCGTTTAATGTTAAAGTAACTTGCTGAACTCCAGAACAGAAGTCTTGTTTGATACAATGATTTATCAATATGCAGAATAACAACGATGTTTTTCCTAGTATTCGTGTTTATCTACCATTTGCATATTTCAGCAATTGAATTTCTATAATAGAATTAACTCCACTATATAAATTAATAGACAATAAAGTTTTCCCGTTACTAAGAAATAAGTTGCATACATTTCATTCGAACAAATGATTTTAATGGTTTGAATTTAATGCAACATAAAAATGCTATTCGCCTTTTAATTTAATATATCTACATATTGCAACGGTAGTGCATATAAACTACTGCTTTTTATTGACATTGTTTTTACAACGAACGTCGCTATCATGAAAGCTATGCAAAGTATTAACGACATTTTCTCGTTTTTATATGTTTTGATATGAAATATTAAATGTTACAATAAAACGGCGTAATGCGTTCACAAGAAAAATTCCATATATACTTTTTTGCTGTTGTTCGTAAACGCACACTGCATTAGCGTGTGGAATAATATATATATTTTTTTTTATAGGAAATTATAATAAAAATGAACAACATAGTTCACTTTCTAACGTAAATGGGATATCAATTTGTTTAACATAATTGTTCAATAAAAATATACAATTATTGCTGTATTGTGCAGCTTGTTATAATTTAAATGTTATTATATAATCATTGCTTTATGATCACTTAATGTCATGCATATTAATAAATAGTAAATAAATCATGATAGATGATTAATTAGTCAATAAAATTAACCTTTTTGTATAAGCTTTATTATCATTTTTTTTTACTTTTATAATAATTGGATTTGTTAGATGAAACAATAATAATGTTTAAATGTTACAAATTTATTTCTTGATTCTGTTCTGAGAAATCTGAGAACGACACAGGTTCTTTCTTAATAAACTAAATCCATTGTTGTTATTTTTGTAGTATCTAATAGAAGTCTTATGGTAAACAATACTTGGTTGCAGGTTGGTCATCCTTTTTAGTCTGTATTGGTCGCCCACCGAATCAGACACCAGACATTCTTTGTATATATAAAGGTAGACCGACTGACGAGGATAACTCCATAAGGATACATGTTAATATCCACATTACAGACAGATTGAGTAGGCGACTGCTTGTGCAGTATTTTAGAAAGTTACAGAAATCGTTGCATTTTTTGTGTTCATTTATTTTGTTTGTAATTAAGTTTAAATAACATTTTTACTAAATACTAATTTAATAATTGAATACGTAATTCAGAATATTCCTGAAATATTCAGTAAATTTGTTCAAAGTGGATTTTATTTAGTTATTTGTTATAACTAGAAATAAGTTTATTAATAAATCAAAGTTTAAAGTTTACATCAATTATTTATGGCATACTGTAAGGTAATGTTAAATTATTTTGTGAGAAACTGCTGTGAATTAATATGTTTGTGGTGAATTTCAGTAACATAAGATGAGACTACAGAACTAACGCCAAGCCACTGGCGCCTCGCTTAGATTTAAGTTTTGAATGAAATTTTGCATAAACGAAGGGATTGGGCGGATATATCCGCCGCTCGTTCGACAAAGGTTAAACTTACAGTGTTCTATATAATAATTGATTTTAAGAAAGTGCAATCAATACTTTATCTACTGACAATATTTCTTACAAATTTTAAATCAAAACTAACACCAATTATGCTATGAAGTTTAAAGAGCAACTTGAAGAGTGTCATTGATTGAGGATTAATTTCATTCCAAGAACCTTTGAATAGATCAATATGTTATCATACCATTATAGCAATATTCCGGACTGTTTAAAACCAGACTAATCGATGACTTTAAAACCGCACAAAGAGAGACGGTATAAAGGAAAAAAATAAGATAATTTATGTTTCAAAAAATAATATTGTCTCAATCTCAAATTTATTTTCATTTGAAATTTATAAACTGATTCGGCTGATTGCTAAATATTCCTGACTTGTACAAATTAATTGACTAGGACATATGTTAACTAACTGTTCAATTTTAAAAAAATATGATTTGTCTACATTATTTTACAAAATTGCAGCATAATCACATAATTGATTCTTAGACTTTCATGTAATACATTAGAAGGATTTTGCTTTGTGTGCATTGCAAATATTGTAATCACAGCAAAATTAAAGTAATTGTCTCGACATTGCATAACGATTGACACGAGCTGAACGAAACGAGAGCAGCAATGTCTTACATAATTTATTGTTGCACTTCTCTATTAAGATGGAATCCGCCCTTCGATTACGAAAAAAAAAATGTCTGCCACGCCAATCGAATGACCATCACGGCTATTCATAGACGCAGAACCGAAATATCCGTTACACATGACTGAAAATGATAATAAACAAATCCACCGCTCTGGAATTCAATTCGAATAGCCGTACAAATGACCGGAAAATCAAACGTGAAATGTAAAAATAAATAATAAAAGCAGACCCGTGCAGCGATTTAATGCAATGGAACTCGCCGCGTGAACAACCTTGACCGTGGATTATGTAAAGACGAACCCGGATACGTTATACCTGAAATCTCTGTGAACATCTCCATTTTTCCGCGTTAAAACCTAAACAAATGACCTGATATGTTTCCGATTATCTTATCTGATGAGTTTAGGTACTGTCCACGTAAACAGTCGATTTGTATACGCAATAATTTCTCATATTCTAGAATGAGGAGATGTGCAAATATTTGATGGACTTATGATTAATTCTGAAGCACAGAATCTCTTTTATCATTATTATTTGGAATCGCAGTTCGTGGAATTTCGTTGGTATACAGAACATATACGCACTCACACTCGATAAAATCAATAAGCTGTTAATGTAGATAACGTGGAAAATATTATTAGAAACGTTCCGAGAATTAAGAATTAGACATTTGCAACTGAAATTGCATGTAAATATTTACATTATTTTTTTTACTTCGATTACGACAGTCTGCGTTCTTCTTTTTTATAAACATAGACAACGATTACCTCGAAGTGTGAAGTAGTATCGAAAACATATACATATAAAACATTTACAACTTGTTTATGGCTTTGTTTTCAATATTGATTGCTACAAAGCATTTATTTTTTTGAAGTTACCATTTTTTTTGCAAGATTTATTATAATTTGTGAAATAATTTTATTATCATGTCTCAGTTAAGACTTCAAAATAGAAAATTGATATTAGGAATGTTTTAAACCATAAGATATAAAGAATATGATTACATGTCAATTTTGAGGATTTTTTGTGTACTTTTCTGAGCAAATTTTGTTAATTATACTTTAAATTTAATTACCAAAATTTGCTCAGAATGTCGAAAGGATAGACGATTTCTCGTGAACATTTCTTGAAATAATTTATTTTATCTATGATATGTCAAAAGTTCTGAAGATTTTCATCATCCACACCAAACTAAAACATTATATAAAATACAATAATGTATCCATGGTTTTTGACTATAAACACAAAATGCTCGAAAACCTGAAACATTTTCATCATAATTATTTATTTGAAATCGTCATAATTATGTTCGGTAACTGAAATTTCATACCGAGGCGTTGTATGTTCGCAAATAATTGATAAATATTTTTCCAAGCACGCACAAGCATGATGTTCATGTTTGTAAGCTGTTGTTTTCAAAATTGCGTAAACAGCTGATACTTAATCCTCATAATATTGTTTCAAAGACGAACAAATATCATTTGATTAATGCCTTGCATTTACTCTGCAGGCTTATCATTTCGTATTCTTTTGTTTATTATTCTTTTCCTTACAACTTTACAATTTAGTGATTACAATCACGTTATTGTAGAATTATGAATCACAACTTTTTTTTAAAGTTATTATTCGTATTCTATTGTCTTCGAATTTAATTGTGGAGGTTGATCTTCTAGAAATTTCAGTATTTTTAGTACAGTTTTTAGTAGAAGCAAAGTAGTCGTAGCGAGAGGTACTTGTTTTATTGTAGAGTCAAAGTAACCCGTCTATAGCAAATACATTCTTGGAATATTGTCAATATTTGGATTTCAAAGTAATTTTGGTTTTTCATGTACCAAAACTGGGAAACTGGGAAAATCAATAATTCTGATAACAAGTGTGCACCACACAAATAATGTGAATGAATATACAAAATAAAACTGATATCGTATATTTCTATAATGAGACTAAAGCAGGTTAAAATTGTTGAAACACAACCTAATGAAAGATTGCTACATCCAAAAGAAAGAGTATTTTTCAAGCAGGAGCGACAACAAAACAGCAACGTATTGTGATATATGCAAAAGACCAATTTGTCATGTCATTTTGACCCATAGATAGTAATTGTGTTTTATTTATTTGTCCGCAAGAGCTCATAATTAAGCTTTTAATGTTATTTATGTTAGATCAGATCAGCAGATTATATAAATATTTAATTAGTATTAAATGAACGTAGATAACATTATGATTTTTTTACAAGTTATAAATTAATAAAATTTAAAATTAAACCATTGTTCTATATTTTCGTGTTTGTTCTATTCTTATGGTTAATGAGATGGTTAAAAAAAACATATGAATGGAGATACAGTGGAACCTCGCTTAACGAGTTTAAACCGTTCCAAAATTTTCGGATTTTTACTCGTATAGTGAAACATATTCAAAAATACACAAGTTTTAAAAATGATGTAGAAGGCGCGCAATCCGGGACTTCTCTTCTCATCATTGTTATGCAAAACTTTGCTTGTTAAGCGAGTCATTTTTCTCACAATTCATTTCGCTCGTTATGTGAGGTTCCACTGTATTATGTTGTGTGGTTGCATGTAAAGTGTAAGTGTATCGATTGAGCTATTTAACGGATATTTGTTTGCTCCAGTTTGCGTAGGTAAACTAGGAAAGAAAGAAGATTAGTGAATGAACCTGACGACTGACATACTTTGAATGTGCGCATCCATGGGCGAAATATAAAAAAATCTATGTCACCGACCACAAAGTAAACACACTTAAAAATAAAATCCGAACGAAGTTCTCTTCCAGAATACCTACGTAGAAGAGAAACCAATAAAATTAGTTCAAACATAATAAAATTAGTAGACGTTATTTATCTTAATTCCGTATACACACACATTAAATGCCAAAATAATGATCATCGCATTGGTTTCGAATTTGCACTCATATCTGCCGCTCATTACTAACATTTTACACGTGTAAGTTATTTCGGGTATGTAAGCATATCTATTATTACACCGTGGAAAAAAAAACATGGAAAAAGGAAAACCGTTTACGTAAATGCTGCAATTATTTCCGGGCTTAGAAACATGCCTCAATGTTGACTCTCGTTTTCTATAACAAACTTGATAAGTCCGTCGTCTCTAGTCGCAGACTATCCAAACCCCAGATCAAACAAAGGGTTATATTATTCATTTATCTATTAAAAATCTCCACGTGTAACTCTAATGATAACCAACTCATTCCTTTTTTTTTATTATCTTCTCTTCAACGTATTCTCACTCTCATTTTACTTGCATTTTCGTATACATTCAGTGTATTTGTGTTTACCTTGTACATAGATACACACATTATTTGCTTGCAGTGAAGTGCACATTACGGCCAGACTCAAGGTTCCGCACAATTTGCGAATCAATATTTTGTTGAATAATAATAACGTTTTTGGTTTTTATTCTCAACGTACCATTAAATCGGTGAATACATATTTATTTTATGGTAAACAAGCATTCTTGTATAACCGGAAATATTGCCGCTGCGTCTAGCAAGTCTTCAAAGTTTTTCTGTCTCTCTCTCTCGATTTATACCATTGGTGAAATTTATTTATGTCCACTTCTTGCTTTGCAAATATCCTGAATAGGCAGCAACATTTAACAATACATAAGGTATTGAACATGCACATAACTATCGTTCTACGAGTAATCTGATTGTATAATAGACAGCCTTATCTTTGTAACGTCTCCAAGTCAGAAGTATAACAGTTTTTTCTTAAGAATGTTTTAACTTTTATTTTCAGTTTGAGCTATGTAATCCATAAATTATTAAGATTCCATCAATTTAAATATACTAAAAGTATACCAATTTTAGATATACATCAATACCTCGCATAAGTTCGATCAATCTGGATTTAAGTCTCTTTTTACGGTTTTAAAGTACTCGATTAATCCGGATTAACATGTAAAAATAAGATTAATTTCTTTAGATATAAATAGCAAAACGCATTTTCGGTTTGAAAATATCAACGACTCTTTCTTTTTATGTAATACAAACCATTACATTTGAACTACGCTCGGTGGGGGGTGGGGAAGTTTATAAATAGATTATGAATCTTCAATGAAGAATCGCCAACAAATTTAAAGTTTTCAACATATGTTTGCTTAACTGAATTCAAATAATCAAATGTTAGTTAATAGAATTAAGTTTTTTTTTATATATATAAATTTTGACATTATTATTTATGAGATTTAGTAAGTTTTTGGACTTATTTTGGATAAATATAAAAATAAAGTAACTGCTATGAATCTATTTATTTGTGTATTTTTCTTGTTGTTGTTAAATGTTTCACTTCCAATTTGTATGCATGTGTTAATTGCACGAGTTGAGGATTTGAATGACAAATCCACATGGTGTTAAACATAGTGATATTTATTTTGCTGCGAAAAATATTTGTATGAGTCAGTTGTAGCCAATGAAAAATATTTACTCAGTGTAATGCAATGAAATCGAGTCTAATCAGAATAACAGTTCGAAACGGTTAAAAATTTAGTCATTTCAGGATTATTTTTGTTAAAATTCTGAAGAAAAATATAAATAAGAATTTCATTTTTTTGTAAATGATGTGATGTAATGTAATCATGTATTATTCAGAATTGTAAATGATGTTTATAAAATATGTTTGTTGAAATTTGATTTGAAACAAATAAGTTTACTCATCAACAATTACGTGTATATGATAAAGTATTATTTATGGAAACATGGAAAATGTAATATTGATCAGAAAATCGGTTAACGTTACCTCTGATAACGAAGAATTTCAAGCACTATTTAAGATACAAAAAAATTTAATATAACTCAAAGTACAAATAAATAAACACAAGTGCTACCAATGGGTCAAAATGACCCGATTATTAAATATTAAAGAAAAATAGTACAAATTATTAATTTAAACAACAAACACAGATTAATTCTTATAATTTAATGAAGCTAACATCATTTAAAACTGATTTTCTCCTTTTTCCTACATGCTAAACCATAGTTATTCCACTTTGAAATTCAAATATTGATGAAATTTCAGGAACATAGCAAATACGAAGCTCATATTCGTTAAACTAGCTATGACTTTAAAGATTTAACACATTTATTTGATGCATAAATATTTTTTGTCTTCATGTGTCCATATAATAGTGAAGTATTTTTCAGAATAAATTCTAATTAATGTTTTTCAAGATCTATACAAAAAATAGTACTTAAAAACCAAAATATAAGTTATAAACTGTGTGATTGCAGTGATAATATTCTCTGTATATTATAATGTAAATGTGGAAATAAATAGTTTCATATCAGTATAGTGTTGAAAGTTTGGGTAATTAGGAACAAGGAATATGACAAAATGTATGTGAATACATGGTATTATAGCTTCCATATGTTAATCCTAAACTTAAAATATAATAAAATTTGGTAAAATTTTATCATGCCTACAATAAATATTTACTTTGGACGGAGAGAGCAAACACACAAAAAACAGGCAGACGCGAAAAATTATCTGGCCTGGAAATGATAATGTTATCAAGTAATTTAATTAAATATACGCGTGGTTTTAGTCGATACCAGTTTTGATGCATGTTTCATTGAGAATTCCACGATCAACCTGAATTCCGCACACTCTGCCATTGGATAATAATACACGTTAGGATGAGTGAGGGGTGAACTTGTTGGAGACGCGCGCGACTGCTCTAGATCCCTTTCAATGCCCTCGCAACTAATCGTTAATCAATAATACCTTAATACAATTAAGTTCCAATCGTTTCTATGGAATTATTGTTAATCTTGAATAAGATATAAACAGCTCGACGACCTCGGACTTTCATTATTTTGGTACGTTCAAAGTAATCCACCCTCCCTCGCAAATTAAACAAGAACAACACGATCAGAAAATATCACTTGTCTTAAATTCGTTGATAAGATTGGGAGAATTATGTTAGAAAGTGATTGCAGTAGTGTGTGTATTTCTTAGGAAGTTTTTCTGCAAATTATTGACTACATTCTTTATATTATGTGAATGTTTATAATGTGACTTTATTACTTAATTTTCTTATATAAATTGGAACCTCGCTTAACGAACACTTCGCATAACGAGCATTTCGCTTAACGAACAAAATGAATTTCGCATAACGAACATAACATAACAATATTTTTAAAACTTGTGAACACATATTATGTGCATTTTTTAATTAGTAAAAATCCGAAAATTTTGGAAGGGATTAAACTCGTTATGCGAGGTTCCACTGTATATTGATAAAAAGTAAATAAACCTAACTAAATATTTTAAAAAAATAACAAAAATTCAGTCATTATTTTTCATTTCAATTACATTATTTTATATTTGAAACTAAAAGTAAATTCTCCTGCAGAACATTAAGCAAAAAAATAAGGTTAGTTCTTGAGTATAAATAAGTGAGTGAAAACTAATACTATAAATCTAAATAAACGTACGTTTATAGACAACGTTAACATTATAATAAAATCACGGTGAATGCGGTAACAAATATTCTATTTATAAACGTTCAATTAAAATGCATATCCAGAGATAAGAAGGTGCATAAATTGTACGAACCGAACTTGAAAATTCTTATCGATTATACAAATTCCATCACGAAACTAGATATGACGATATAATTATATGCAACTCGACCCGAAGTGAGTGTAATTATTTGTTTACAAATATTATGGATCTGGATTAGCGAACACAGATAAATCGAGAAAAACGATATATCTGTATACTTTGTCAATTACAAATTTAAAAAAAAATGATTGATTCAACTGTGTTCACTCAATTTATAAATATAATTATCATCTTCTTAAAGCATTCAAAAGTTAAGCAACAATTCTCATGGATTGCGTTTTTCTTAATTATTTTTTATTAATAAATAATCGTTTTTTTCCATTAATTTTTGTATGTATTTAGTTCCTCAATTAGTCCGGTTTCTTACAGTCGTACTATGCGAGGTATTTGCTTATATAAAATCTAAAAAAAATGAGATTTTTGGAAAATGCGTTTAAATATTTCGTTGCTAAAAACAGATAAATAAGGATAAAACGGAAAACGTAATTATTTACTGAGAACCGCCACAATTATAGGCGATTATTGCTTTACATTTTGGCCTGATGCTTCCCCTCCCTGTATTTATAACATTCCAACCTTCGCAATTATTTTTAACTCGAAACTCGCGAATGCAACAAAGTTGTGGCATTGCTTTGTGAATGTAGTACACCTGCAACATGCAAAATTATTTACCTGCATACATTATTACTATTATTATATTCGTCATTATAATTACATACGCAAAACACTTTATATTTAATTGTCTCTTGACATGGATAACCACATATTATCTCTACAATGTATTGTACAACAATACATTGATTTTCGCAATATTATTATAAAAGAAAGTTATTTATTTTATACTTTTATTACGATTTATTTTTTTTACTAATTTATATAATTTGAAGATTAACAAATTGTTCCTTTTATGTAGTTTTAAAAAGAAATCATTTTACATAAATACAAATTAATATTATTTTGAATTATTCTTTTACCCTTTTTATAGAAAATTTTAATTGGGAAATTATTGTTAATTATTTAAAAAAAAAACGTTTTGAAGGAGTATGAGTCACGAAAAATAATTTATTGTTTTCTTTTGAGTAGATATATATATAGTTTTTAGTAGTTTTTGCATAGTAAGATTTAAACTAAAAACTAAATTTGTACATTTTACCAAAACGTTTACGATTTTAGATTTGTTGAAACAACTTGATTTAAAGTGAGATAGTTTCAAAGTATTAAATTAATTGGAAGTAAAGAACTATATCCAATTTGTAATTAACATATAATTAAGAACTTTGATTTCATTCATTTTAAGTAAAGCCTGTACAATATAATTCTTGGTATAGTCTGGCTTCGATCGAAGTCACTACAGGATTTGATTTTTTTTTTTCATTATAATACAATGAACTTATTACAAACAATTTGATTTTATTTTGACAGAAACAATCATAATTCAATGTAAATTCCATACAAATACATAGTTCTTTAGGTTTCTCGCTGACAAATTTATCGTTTGTTCCATATATTTTTTCATCGTACATGAATGTAGCAAGAAGAAGCATTTCACAAATTGTATTATTCGGCAGGCCTATTTACCAAAAACTCTTTTGCGGTGTTATGAAAAGTCGTTTGGCCTCTCTCCAAACTAAACAAATAAAAAAGAAACGTTTTCATCGACATTATTTTTTATTTCTCTCTTTCCTTTCTTCTTTTCTCATTATCCATCTCGCTGTTTTGACTCATCTCATCTTCGAGGCCTTTATTCTTGTTTCGTAAATGCGTTCGTTCTATGTCCAATAATTAGTTGGATTGCGGTCGGAATTTCATTAAGCTTGAACATTGAACCTTCGGACATCAAAGGATATACGAACAGGATTAAATATGGTTATTTATTTCTCGCTAAAATTATTTTTGGTAAGTTCAACGATCCCATCCTCTACCATGACCGGTGGAATACATGACGCACTTTCGATTAATCCCATTAACGTATTCCGTGTATTTGGTTGTTGCCTATTATCTTTCGGCATTAAATGTGGAATGGATTTATGGCCGCAGTCGAACATTACGATTTACGTGCGAAGTTTTACGTACGAGATACGAAAACTGAAAACGTTCTTAACGAGAAAATGCTTGTATATAAATAGATTTTACATTTTGTTTACCTATCTTCCAACAATTATGCAATTATTTATTTCAAAATGATTCACAGATTACTTCTTTTTTTTTTTGTTTCAATGTTCGTTTTCTTCTTTTCAGAACCAATGTGGAAAATTGTCGAACACATTAGCGACACATCGCCAGGACATAATAAATCTCTCTGAATCGTTTTTCGAATTATGTAAGTACTTTAATTAGAAATAATTGAAAATTTCCTTTTTTTTTGCATTTTAACAAATAATAAACAATTGTTAAGAAATTATTTAATGACTTTCTGTAGAATACCTAAAAATATAAAAACAATTAGGCATAATAAGCCTACAATTTTCTCAATTTAAATATGAAAACGAAAATCACCATATCTCAAAGTGTTCGAACTGCAAACAAATCGGACAGTTCTTGGCCTAGTGATGGAAAATGGACACTGTCTACTGTTTATAACAAGTTTATTTATTAACGTAGTTCTGCAGCTAATATTATGTTGTATTCTCGGGTAATTTTTACTAAGACTAACTCTAAAATTTTATTCTACTTACGAATGTAACTATGATTAGAAGTACATGGGAATTGTTATTGCTGATTCCGCCTGTGGCTTCTATATCTTATATTTGGATAATTCATGACAGTCTCTACTTTGTTGCATGACAATATGAATTGTTCATGTCTGGTCCTACTTCACATATGAAAAGGCTTATCGTTAAAGTCTATACTTTGTTGCATGTAAATGGTGTTTGGTCTCTCCACATCCAATAAGCAATTATAAGGTTGGACTTTTGTGATAGTTTTTATGTTCGGACAATAACCACATGTTCGGATAATGAACATCATCTTTGAACGAGTTATGTTCATTAACCAATCTCCTACAGTATAAGATAATTAATTTTGTATACTTCGCCAAATCCCACCTATTCCTCCCAAAACCAGGATTTTGCTACTTGTAGTCCTTTTCCATAGGTTGGGAAATACTGCTGTAGAATACCGAATACACTTGCAACTAACATGCGCACGGGAGATACCATAACAATCTTCTAACAAAAGCACTTATGAAAGATGAAGATATCACGTATCCGCATTCTACTCTTTTAATGTTTTATTTCTCTGTACTCTTCTAACCATTTAACGTTACACAAGAATATCAAATTCAAGCTGCATTTCTGAGATCTAGTGTTTCGTACCGAGTTAATGGTTGAAGCGATATGGATCAAATGTGTACCATACATGTAAATCTGAATTTGATACCGATATTTAAAAAAAAAATACTTAAAATTATGAGCAAAATAAAAGAATTGTGTATCCATATTTATGTATACAATAATATAATAAATATTTAATTTACTGAAATAATAAACAATATTTTTTTTATATATTTTTAATGTATATAACCTTTCAATGATATAAGCGTTTTTTTTTCTTTGTGCACTCTGCAGGTAGCTTTTAATTTGGTTTGATATTTATATAACATGTTAATGCTTCCATAAATTAAGTGCAAATCCAAAGATACGACCGTGGAAACAAAATTGCGTACAATGTTGCGTGTAAATGATATTTATTAATACTTCGTTAAAGCAATAAAAATTAAATATCACGTTTTTTCATTGGCATATAACTATTGTATGTAAATCATCAATTGTCTCAATGTAATATCAATATTCAGTTTTTAATTTGATATATAAATATGTTTTTTGTTGTTGTTTTTGAAATGTGTCAAAAGTGTTGTGAGAGGAATTTTTTATTTGTATCATAAAAGATCTTTCCTAGATATTCTGAGAATATTCTAATCTGGCGTTTGAAGAAATTTAGTTTTGAATACAATTCAAGTGTAAAGGAAGACATTAGTTTGATTTATATGCGGAGAGTTGATGATTTGTTAGTGTGCAGCTCAAAAATGTACGAAATGAAATTCCGAGAAAATGAGTTTGTTGTTATATAACATTTTGTAATATGGAAATGTATTATTATGTTATGTTTGTGCTATTAAATTCAGTAATCCGTAAAATCCGTTTTTAAAACGTTATTTACGGCTTTCGTAAAATGAACAAGTGATTAAGTGTAACCTTTATTAACAGGCAAATGCTTGAATGGCAATAACGTTCATTACATTTCAACAAATACTAAATAGGCAATAAAACGTAATTTATTTGAATTTTAATTCACAGTGTTTTTAATTATACACTCACACTTTTTAAGGATAATTGTTATTATTTAATGCCTATATCGGCAATATTAATAACCATAATCAACTACTGTTTTTTTTATATACAAAATATTTAAAAAATGGGATATTTATATAAAATCATCAGCAATTTAATCTAAATGTTATAAATTTGTTATACATTTGAAAAGTGCGTAGTGTATTTCATCTTTTATAATAGGAGAAATGACAGCTGTCACCTTGTGTTATAATGATGAAATACTCTTAGCAATTCGGTCACAGTATAACTGTAAACAAATTTGTTGAGTGTATTTACACAAAGTAAAAAGATAGCATATACCAGCGTTTCTCAACCTACCAAAATTTGAGTCGCGAAATGACAGCTGTCACGTTATGTCAAAGTAGCAATTACAAACAAATATGTTGGCTACATAACGTTCAATTTGCAAATATATTTATTGTATGCCATTTAGGAATATTGAATAACGTATGCTTTATTGATAATTCCTGATTCCAAACGAATTTAGATTAAAGTAATTTACTCGGTATTTTGTTATTCAAAGTTCCTTGACGCTGTTTGTCCGTTCTAAGCCATGGTTCATGGAATTTTTTAAAAAATAAAGAAAACATAACACAACGTGAAGTAAGCAAGAAAAAGTACAGTTTATAATGGAACACATATAAAAATAAATCTCTCCGAGAATGCCTTCTGTTGATGCGTAGTATAAGTGCGTGTTTACTATGTACTTTACACCAGATAAAATTGACGTGCGTGCGTCGGTATTCCATGTAAACCACGCAACGCACATAGATAATTGCAGCCCAAAGTTATTTTCTCCTATCTCGAAAACGTTCAATGTCATCAATGACAATACCATATATGAATGTAAAGAGAATTAGAGAGAAAACAACACTGTATGACATTTTAATGACGTTTTTTTTTCAAACGGAAATTAACTCATTCATTATTATAATAGGCAACTTTAATATGCATTTAAATATAATAGGAAAGTATTATAATTAGGATTAACGTATTTTAATTATCTTTTGAGTATTGAATATCATCTACTTGTTCTTTTGTTATTTAAAAATTATTTAATAATCTAATCTATGTAAATTATATTAACATTAATATTCTTATGATTGTTTAGGTTTAGACACATATTTTAATTAAAATAAGTTGTCATGAAACTATAATTATTTTTTTCCTGTATTCAGTGTGTTGTTTATTTTTATGTGGTTTTTAAAATCGTTGATTAGTGAGGTTTCAAACAGTGCAACATATTGTAGGAACCCGCACTATCCGAGGTATTTCTATATTGAAGTTTTGTAAACGTTTATCTTAATATGCAAGTGCTATAAGATAATTAATCGGAGTCCTGTATTAATCGAACCTTAATAAATCGTTTTGTATGAAATCTATCGTACGCTTGTGATTACCATGTAGTTTCTGTCTGTAACATTATTTTTTTACTTAATTTCATTTAAATTGATTTTAGATACCTGTTTTGTATACTAATCTGAAGGAATTAGTATTTAAGTATAACAATCCGTAGACCCGGGCTTCCCAAACTATGTTTCGTGGTGTTCCCTGAAAACTTGGAATAAAATAAATACTAAATAAAAAATGAATGCTTTTTCTATTTTTTAAATTTTTTTATTGATTATGTGTTATTTCATATCCTACAAAATAAACAAGTTGTTGTGATCATTTCAGGATTTAGGAAATGTTTCGTTGCAGAAAAAGTTTGGGAAAACCTGCCTTAGACAATTGAAATTCCGAGTAGGCCATCACCAAATTATCGTTCCAAGTGTGCGTTGAAAATGTGACGTGTATAAGGTTGATTAAAGCAGTGGAACATTGAAAATATGTACGTTGCATGCATCCAAGCACGAGCCATCAAAGTGATTTGCAACCGCTTCATGCGATTTATCCTTCAGGCCTATTCGGTCGAGGCAATTGCAAGGCGCACCCGAATAATCAAATGAAGAGTAAATCTAAAGAGGGAATATCCTATTTAGGGCACATTGAAATATATGTGAGCTGCCGAAACAGTTTCCTTCCTTCCTACCCTCGTTCCACTTACATAACGCGCGTTACGCACGGCGTACTCATTTTTCTTATCATTGCGTGGATTTATTGTTTGCTTATACGAAACATTTTGTCGAAATTTGATTCGACTACCCAAAACGACCGGAATAAATTCACACCCCACAGAAAGCACCCCTTTATTGCAGAATATGTATATGGTTATGAGCATAAACAACAATAATGGTAAATCGTAGCGTGCGTGGGCGTTAAAGCTTAGATATTTATTGTAAAACTTTTGCCGTTGCCAGAATACATTATTAGATTGAACTCACCAAAGTAAATATTGTAGTAATATACATTCATTAGATGATATACTTGGAATGGAACATACACATTATGACTTACATCATAGAAGATAATTCCGCGAAAAATATTTTTTTTTAATTCACTTATGATGTAGTTTAGAATTTCAGTTTAACTGTCATTTCCATTATTGACAAGCGATGGCAGTAGTTGCTACTATTGACAGTTATTTATGACACATGTCAATGTTTACAACACTAAGCTACAGTTTATATACGAATAGAATTAAATAAAAACAAATTTAAACCAAAATGACGCATTTGTTTACATCCTTAATTTGTTACGTAGTTACATGTACTATCAATCTAAATTTGAAGAGGCGTGTATTTGGTTTACTCGATAGTAAATAAATCCACCCATGCCAATCACATGCTTAACTGCATTCTATTTATTCTTCTGAAATTTTCCTACAAAAATAACGAAATCATTTCTCAACAAATGTATAATACATATATAATAAAATTAGCACATTCAAGTACATACCTTAAATTTACTGTTAATTGTTTTTACAACCGAGATGAATACGGCGTATTACAATTGAATTGATATGTTTAAATAAAAAAATAAATAAAACCTGTAATTTATATTGTAGTAAATATAGAGCAAGGCATGAGATAGATGTATTACGTAAAACCCGTTTAACTTACTCTACACACGGTTGTATACACTTAGATAATTGAAATCTCGCCGGCTCGGAGCGAGCTTTACTGCGTTTCTTTGAATTTTAATCAATTCTGTAAGATATTCGCTTGATCATCGGATTACAAAGTGGCTAAAATGAAGTACAGGATAAATTAGGTTAAAGCAAATTGCTTTTCAAACGAATGTAAATTCAACGTTCGGATTCGTAATATATTAAATTCTGTATATACAATTTCAAATATAGTATATTTACTTGAATTTTATTATAAAAGTACAAAGATATTATGTTAAATTTTATAACAATATACAAAGGGCTATTTACCGCAGTCTTTCCGTCCTCAATCCGTAATTACTAACTACGGATGGGTCAAAGTGACCCCACCTGATATTTGTTTTCACTCGCAATCTATTGAATTTTAATTATGATCAAATGTGCATACAAAAGATTCCCCGAAATCTTAGTATTCTGGTTGCAAATATCATAATCTTAATGAACAGATTTTTACATCTAAAAGAAAGAGGTGTTTTTTTTTGTTCAAAAAATAGCCCAGATTGTTTTGAGCAATAAAATCAGTTTTAAATGAAGTAAAATTCATTATATAATAACAATTAATCTGTATTTGTTGTAATATTTAATAATCAGGTCATTTTGACCCATAAGTGTTAAATATTAAGTTATAATAATGAAATTATTTTTTTGCAACAATTATAATCAAAAAAGTATTAATAATTAAAGATGAAATATGAAAAACAAATAAATTGTTTTATATGTAAAGTTATTTAAATTGAAGTTAAAGATCAATAAATTATTAAAGAGGTGCAACACATAGCATTTAAGCTCTCATAAAATATGCTGTAAATCATTATGAAATAGACATAAAATATAATTTATTTACTTTTAAGTGAAAATAATTCGTATTGTTTATAAATGAATGAGATTATTTTTAGAAATACAAATATAATTTCCGAGGTACAGAAAAATAAAATCGAAACGAATTGGATTTTAAGTATAATTAAAATTTGTTTTCATATAAAAATTGGACTTTCCAAATAAAGAAAAATAAAAATAAAACTACATTAAATATATATTATTTCCATTTGTTATGTATAAAGATAATATTTAATCATTCTAAAAATAAAGTTATTTGAATGGAATTATTTTGGGAAAAAACAATTATAATGTTTATGAGCGACAACGCTTTAACTAGGGCGTGGCAGGAGGCGTCTGTCACGAGCGCAACTAAATTAGGGGCGCAAAATTTGACTTTTTACATTTCATTTGTATCTCAGTCTTTAAGCTAATTTAGAAGAAAAAATATGAATTTTAAGTCTATAATTATATATTTTTATGATTTGTACTTCCAAATATAAACACAAGACATCATTAAATATTTGCATTTATTGTATATGAGGATAACAATTAATCATTCTAAAGTGATGATACCACATTATAATTATAATACTCGCATGAATTTAGCAGTGTAAAATTGCGGATGAGATTTATTTTGTTGTTGTTTGTTGTTGTCTGTTTTTAAGAGTGTTGTTTATGTTTGTGTAAATGCAGGTAGTGTGAACGTACTGTTTCGTTTTATGACTACACAAGGCAAGGTCAGTGTTCACTAGTATACTGAGAGTTTCGTGTATCCAGTTCTCCTGCTCTTTGAATACTCGACTGTTCTATTGCCTCTTTCCTGGTACGTGTATTAAACGGATGCGAAAGCATTGCTGACCAATGATTCAGGTATTGTTATTTGTTTAACTATTTATATATGTAGCATTTGATAATTTAACTGCGCTGATTACGTAACCAACTAAGAGTTATATACGTATATTTATTATAGTAGCACACGAATGGTTTTCGAATTAGGAGCTTCATGTGAATAACAAACACCCAGAGACAAGCATAAAACACACCTACGGCAAAAATAACATGTAATAAAAGCGCACTTTTAGAAGAGTACTGTTTTTTTTTGGTCTTTTTCTAGTCACTCATATTATAAAACATAATTGTTGTGGGCGGAAAATATAATAAAATGTCAACAGTTTCAGATTCTCAACTTGATAGGCTTATATAACATTGAGTTAATAATCCGTTTAATGTATGCGCACGTAGAATTTCGTCTCATCTCTTCAATGTAAACACGTATATCTGGTTTTCCCAATTTAAACCAATAACATCCTCTCAATGTTAAACAACTTATAAAATATAAATAATTTAAAACAATAATATATTATTTTCCAAGTAAAAATATGTAGACTGCTGTTAACTAAATAATACATTTTCTGTGGAAAAACTATGTTATATTTTCTAAGGAAAAAAATATGGAGTGCAACAAAACATGTACTTTGTAGTAGAAAACAAACAAAAACAAAGATAGTCATATTATTTTAGTAAATAAAAATGTGTCAGAGATAAAACCCATTCACGGGAATTGAAAAACAAAAACAACAGAAAGCTGATTTATCATTGGAATGATAAAAAAAGCTCGCGAACGGAAGAGCGATAATAATGCGTGACGATGATGTAAACACTACAAAATGTAATCTACCGATGCGTCCACTCTATCTGAGTTACGTGTTAAATTATTACCTTTAACTATTTTTTAGCAAATGTTTTGAACAAGTTATAATTACTTAAAGTATTTAATTTAGTATTCTTATCTTGTAAATTATAGAATAGCAGTAATTATTGCTTTTAAGCAAAACAAGTACTTTCGTTTTTTTTAGTGTAAAATAAAACTTCTTGTTTCTATTTTTGTCTTTCCAATAATTTTATGTTTCATAAAACTGAACCAAGTCTGATTTCAAGTTATTAGTGAAAGTTTTTAATTAGTTTCAAAGACTTTTGCAATTTTCGAAATGCAAACCAAGCTCCAATAATTTACCATGAATTACCAAAGATGTATGAGGATTTGCATTGTTCTTTGATTGCTTCCTTCAGTTTCGTTAGTTGAATTGATCGTTTAGTTTCTTGGATGTATCTCAAAACATACATTACACTTTTGTAATCACCAAATCCCACCAAATTGATAGCATGTTAGAATATACCTAGAACATAATAAAATTGGATATATAATGCACAGGAGAGATCGACGTGGAAAAAATGAAAGAAGTCTAAATCCAGGAGTGGATGCTTACAGACTGAAGAATAATTTTGGAATTTGTATCTTATGTAGAATTCAAAGAATTATCAAATAATAATTATGTGCTTGCATCAAGATAATGACTTTACTATGTATAAATCACAAAATCATAGCATTAGAACTTAAATACATCAAATTGTATTACTTTCTTGGAAGAATGATTGTTACGCAACAATTAATTTAGAATTTTACAGTTGCGGTCGTGTTAATTATAATCACGAGTTTTTGAACAAAAAAATAATTGAAACGTTTCATTCAGTCCAATCGGAATTGTTCTCATCAATTATCTTAGATTTTTCCAATATTCGAAATATTATTATTAAAATAAATTTATAACTTGCATTTCAATGATGCATTATCTTATTATGTATTTCATTTAGAAATAGATTAGGACCAAAAATGGTTCAAAATTAAAATTAATATAAATGAAGATTTCTCGTGTATTTCGTTTTAAAAATGGATTAATATTAGTAGCAGTGATGAATGAGTCTCTAAAGTAAAGTTTAATTTTTGAAATGTTATGAGTAAACAAGTAAGCAGTAAATCGTAAATGGTTCTAATATAATTCAAATTTGGCGCAATTTAAATGAAATTAAACATTATTTATGTGATATCGCCATCGTTTTCACAACGAAACTGAACGCAATCCATCATTTCATGCTTCAACAGGAAAATCACCCCTCGCTAATTGATAAATAATTCGAAACTTTCCGGGTATATTTCCCTCGTGAATCTGCGAGAAACCTAATTCGAAGTTCTCCGATTTCAATTTGAAACTTGGGGGTGTAACGTTGCCGCATATTCGAATATTTGTGTTCAACGGCCGCCCGGATTTGAGATCCCCATTCAGGGATTTATTTTCTGAATGAGGAGGTTCCAGAGGTAGCGGAATGGAAGAAAAAGAATAAGGGTCTCTTTCTACCAGAACCTTCCTGGAAATGCGGCTCCGATAAAATAACATTTCCACTTTCGGAAAGCACTTAAATATGTTAAGATACCAGGTAAAAATGCGAGGGAGTGTACACAACGGCCGACATGTTATAATTTATATTTGTTTTTCCTGTATCTCGAGTCAACTGAAGGAGGGGATGTACTTGTTTTGTTCCATCCACTACATTTTCATCTTATTTCTGCGAAGCACGTGCGCATACCGAAAATTGGACTTTCGTCAACCGTGGAGGAGTCGAATAACTGTGTTGGAATTTGCAGTTGGAGCAGCAAAAGCAGCAGCTTCTCTTTCTCCCCCTAATCTCGCCTATTTTCACATTGCAAGCATGTACGAGAGATATTAAAGTTTTGGCATCGCATTTAAACGCACGTCAAGATAACGCATGAGGCTTTCACATGGCGGAGGGGTGAATTTAATACGTTTTTCGGGAGGGGGATGATTTCTGAGGCAATTATTGTTTGAGCCGCATTGTCTGAAAAGTACCTCAATGTACGGGAGAATCTCATTGTTGCAAGCGAAATATTAACATGTTTTCCGCGAAGACAGTTTTTGTGCCTGTTCAGAGATCAACAACAAAACTGGTGAAACTTTTCCTATGTTTATCAAAAATAAAATCGTCGTCACATATTCTTAAAAACATCACAGATCTAATTTTAATAACACAACAACGTTCAATTTTTGCACTCTTCACTGCAAATATCTTTGTTTTTCTTTCCGCAAATAAATAAATGTTTATTAGCTCCCACCTTCAAATTAATTTTGAACATTTTCCAAATTATTCATTTCATATAAATCTTAGTATTTTCTTACTCTGTTTCTATTTTCTTTTAATACACTTTTTTGTTTTGGCTATTGTTAAATCCATACGGATCACTGGAAAAAACGAAAGTAAAAATAGAAATTTAAGGAATCCCAAAAGATTCTTCTTTTAAATTTCCTTTATCTTAAATTTGTTAGATTTTTCTGTTACGAAAAACAGAATATTCGTAAATCGAGAACTCATTTTCTATTCAAGCCTGAGTTCTTGCCAAAAACTATAGTTTATAGGAATATAACTTTAAATTTTGATATTATAGAATCCGAATAGATTTATTTGGATCATTGAAAAATTATGTTTGATAAAAATTAGTTTTCATTTTTTATTCAGTTAATTTTGTATTTCTTTGATTTATACATAAAATTACTGTTTTTACCAATAAATTAGTTCTAATAAGAAAAAATAAATACATAAAAGCTATGTCTTTCCTAGTCCAGTTTGAAAATGTATATTTTGAATAATATTCGATCATATTTTAATAACGTGCAAATAAATATTACATAAACTTTCTGCATAAGTGTTAATGGAATAAACGTGTCGTTGGTTTAATTAAGTGAAATAATGTAAGAATGTATGTAAATCTTTGTTGATCATGAAGGGCAAATTGTAATTAGATATGTTCTTCACCGATTGAAATGCTCTAACATATTATTAATATGCAATAATTAGAAAATATGCAATAGAGAAAGGTTACATACTTAATCCTTATAAAAGTAAGGATAAGAAATTAATTGAAAACAATCTCTTTATTCACACTGTTGCGTTGTGAGTTGAGTTTCCAATTAGCATTAAAAGTATTCTCACCAAACCATACATTTTACAATATATCAAGAATTAAACTAAATAAATCTATTTAATTATTTTTTCTATTAGTTATTAATAAAGAAAATAATTAAGCAAGAAAATAATTATGTTTGTTTTGAAGGACTTTTGTCAATATTATGATTTTTTCTTCTGTCATTTGAAAGACGTCAATTTTCTTAGGAAGAAAATTTCTCTTAATTTTGTTTGCAGCTGTTAGTTTAGAGTCATTTTTACATTTTCGCCATGTTTTACTTTTTTATTTCCGTAAATGATCTCAAAGAGATATATGAAGTGTATGATGTTGATTGTATGACAGAATGCATGTGTCAGAATTGGTTTATAACAAATCCGTTCTGAAAATTTTCCACTCAAAGATAACCAACGTTCTGATTAACCTACTGATGTTAATGACATCTTTGGTAACTCGTGGAAAATTATTGGAGCTTCATTGGGAAGTGATGTTGCATCCCCCATATAGCCCTGACTTTTTACCATCAGATTATCATTTATTTCGAAGTTTGCAAAACTTTCTAAATGGTAAAACTTTCACTAATTATGATGACCTGAAATTGCGCTTGGTTCAGTTTTACGCTGATAAGATCCAAAAGTTCTATAAGTGCGGCATCATAAAGTTCCCAGAAAGTTTATTCTTCATGTACAAAAAAAAGAGTTTTATTTTACACCAAAAAAAATACGAAATTTCTTTCTTGCCAAACCAATATAGCGATGTAAATACAATGTTTACTAATGCGTAAAGAATCAGGTTTGAAATGTAATAATTGGAACACCATGTGACTTCGTGATTTTTTTTTGTGTTTTGTTATCTAATTAGCTTTTGTGACCTGTAATTATCATTGAATAATTGAGTTAAATGGAATTAACCTTACGTGATTCACCGTGCGAGAATGTAGACATGAGACATGAGGCAACGAAGAAAACAAACCAATTATTGATGGTCATTTGTATTGTTATTTGTGATAATCGCGCGAAATTTTTAATAACGATGATGATGATGGTGCTATTGAAATTTCGATTTATAATATTTGTGCAATGCCATTTTCGATAAATATTTTTAATTGTTTTCGACTTGTTTAATTTTTATTGTTTGTTTTCTGCCAATTAGTGCTTTTAATTATTTTCGCTAATGATAATATGTAATTTAAAATATATAATTAACATAAATACTTCAATATTTGTTTTTACCTAATGTGACTTGTTTATGTTTCAACGTTGCTAATTCACGTATGTATTTTTTTAAATAATATTTTTGTTCATTAATTTAATACGACAATCATACACTTTTTCAATTTCTAATACTTAACATATACTACATAGTGCGGCTTCGATTAGTACAAATTCACTATAACAAATTACAAAACGAACTAAATATTAATTGAGAAAAATGATATTTTTCAAATCTCATTTTGTTACGTTTATTTTTATGCGTTTTTTGAGATCATCTCGTATATATCTGTTTCTTATTTCATTAACAACTTAAACATAAGAAATTAAATTCACTTTCATCAAGAAATTGTATTCTTGGACTTTTTTGATACCAACTTAATTGGCTTGTTTATATCATAAACAAGTCTCTATTAATTTGATGCGACTAAATAGAGAAATAAGTATATGTGTAAGCAGAAACGACTACAAGTTAGAATTATGACGCTACGGATAATTATGTAAAGTTTTACTTAATGTTACTAATTGTACTTAAATTGGTCTTAAAATAGAGATTTAATTAAAACAAATCTGTATATTTTTGTGGTTATTTATGTAGGAATTATTTGTAAGTTTTCTGCCATGTTTTACTTATGTATTATATATGTGAGTTGTATTTTTTTATTTGACTTATAATTAATGTATTTGTTAACTGGAATCTTTAATTTAGTATAGAATTTCAGTAAATATAATCGCAAAATTGTTTCGGTGAGATGCTTGAATGGATAAACGAATCGTCTATAAATAGCCGAAACCGTGGTTTCCTCCCAAAATAATAATATTTATAAGAGGTAAATGAAAAACAAGAAATATTTTGCGCGGAACAGGAAAGTTCACTTAAGCATCAAGAGCGTGGCAACTATATTTAACGTAAAGATAATGTTTTTGGTTAAACTGAAAGAGGGGTCCGTCCAATACGTCCAAAGAGCGTGCGTTTTCGTCCTCTTATTTTCGTCACAATGAAAATAATATTAGTCGAAAGTAGACGACGTTTGAAGCGGTTTGCATGCAGTGTGTGTTTAAATTAAATTAGACATAAAGAGAGTGTGCCTATTAGTTTTCTTTCCCCTCTATAAGTCTAAATATATCAAAGGCTAATAAATTTCAAACGCGCCGAATATCTTCTCTCCGACCGTCCGCGGATACCAGAAAACAACAGGAGAAAAAGAAGATGTTCGAAGAAGAAGAAGAAGAAAACGCCACGACAAAAATACACGACGGGCGCCACTCGTATCAACCTCTAAATATAGACATTAAAACAATAATCTTCTCATTTTATTTTACCAGACTGCTTCCATGTATATAAAGCTCTTCCATGCAAGCACTTTTTTTTTAAAATATGTTTATTATTCTATTGCATTTTATCTTAATTCCTCGACTTTTATTAATACTTTCTGTAAATTACGCATAGTGAACAAGCTCCAAAAAAGGTAAAGAAGATTCCATCAACCGTGAACTTAATTTTTTATAGAATATGTTGCCATTGATGGGAATAGCTTTGACTAAGTACAAAGTCGAATATCTAAATTAGGCAACAATTTTGTCAAAACAGTTGTTGATGCTAACTTTGTTGGTGAATGATGATGAACATTTATAGAAATTTGACACATGTTTTACATTTCCTAATATGAAAAATTCCAAAAAAGGAAAATTGCTCAAAACAATGAAGTCATCTCACTAAATGTGTATTTTAAAAGTTTCGTTTCTATTAAATTCACTGAAGATTTGAGAGTAGAACTAAATATTTGGAATACAAAGAAACTTAATGTATATTTGTTTTCTAATTAGTAATATTCCATCAATTCGAGTATTTAAATCTGATATCTATGAAATAAATAAAGTCATACTTATAGTGGAGAAACTAAAATTAAAGTCTAGGAGAAGTCTTTGGTATAAACAAAATCCTCGAGGATGCGCGATTAAGTTGGTTAATGTTAATTAAAAACGAATAGTAAATAATCTCATTTCTAGTCAAAAACTGGAGATCAAAGTCACAGCAATCCATCTATCCCAAAAAATAATTATCATCGATGTATATTTTCAGCAGTAATCGAAGAAAATTAATTTCTATATTGAAATTTTGAATTATTTTTGTATTTTTTTTTAAATATATATTTTGTTAAATTTTCTTTTTACTCTGTTTTGCAGAATTGCTTCACATGATAATAAATATAGGATGAAAATAGTTTTATGCACACTCTCACTACGGCAATAAACACCTTCTCCTTTTCCGTATTTTTGTTATTCCAATTTTTGAAATAGCATCATCATGACGCACCGATAGTGAAAACAAAAACTTTTATAGCAAAATATAGAAATGGAAATTACATTTATAATTTCAGATTTTCATAATTAGAATATTAACAAATACTATACTTTTTTTAATGATTGATTAATTATTAAGCAAAATATCTGCTTTAATTAAACTTCTAGTATTTTATTTAGATAATTTGATATAGTTCAATAACAAACAAATAGAAGAAATAACAGTTTTCACTAACTCATTAGACGCTAAATAATAGATTTTTTTAACATACAACGAGAAATGTAGTTTTGTGCAAATATAAAAATGTAATGTTTCTTCTCTAAATCTGAATTTGCATTGCATCTACTTTCTTTACGATATAACACAAAACTATCAAGAACTGCTACACAATCAAGTATTTTGAAATGAAGGTCCGAACATCTCGGATTGTGAACAAATCAAACAACAAACATAGTTTTTAAACATATTTTGTTCGTTAGACTGGTGATCGGTTAACAAACTGCTCTAGAATATGAACTACATTTGTACAATCTTCGAATGAAGATATTTATCTTCATAGCGTGTATAACGGATTAACAGTCTGAAGGTTGAATGTATACTACTAACATTTAGTTTGGTTCTCACAAGAAGCTAAAACTCATTGAGTGTATATGATTGGAGGCTGGGAATATTGAATATTTATGTACGGTCCATCAAGATTAATAGTATTTTGGACGAGGAGGCAATAAAAAAAAGCCATCAGAAATGTGCGTATTTGCATATAAAGAATTTTGGCCAGTATTTCATGTTTTTTAGTAGTCGTTTAGCTGCGAGCGTGTTTCTTTCTCGTTGATCTGAAACATTGGGCAATCTCTCGATGCCGTCGCCACTCGGTCTCTGGCAGTCACCAAAGTGGAAAACTCGATTCTGCCCACACAAAATACTTTCACGAAAACAAAATACAAACAAATACACGAACGCAAAGCGCAGCTCTCGGATACGAAACATGCGGAGAAATTTCCTTATTGCACATGAATGAAATGAGTTCAGGCAGCAAATTACATACTGATAAATAATAACTGCAAATCGGGCGTAAAGAAACACATTTTTATATATATTTTACACTTCGTTGTACACTGTAATTTGTTCGTCTTTGCTGCGTTTAATGTGATCCAATTCAAAGCCTTAAAGATTGTCCAATTGATTATTACATGCGTTAACACTTGGCTGTACTCGTGAATAACAAATGCACATTAGTATATTAACATTGGAATTGCAGAAGAGATTCTGGTCTTCAAAAGTTCAAGGCCTATTATTGTAGCCGCTATTATAATAACAGGAATTAATTAGCTCTTAAACATATCATTTTATACGTTCTGATATGGCATATCCCAATTTCATGAGAAAAATTTGACTATAATATTTTTATGTAATCAAAGGGCTTAATACAAATTAAATGAACAAAATCTGTATTGTATTACAATTTAATGTACAAGTCACGATCAACAATGCAGACTATAATTTCGAGGTGGTCTATTGGAAATAAACTACACAAATATATAGAAAATTGGATTCCCATAACATGAGCAATTGGCGTGAGAGCGTTATAAATTAGCGACCAACGTGGGGCGTCATAATTCCCACGGTGTGATGTGGTCTTTTGCGTGGAACTACAACCGCCTCCTATTTTATTTCTTATTAAATCACGTATTATTTATAAACGTGAACTTGTTGTAATGCAAAAGAAAAACCTTAACGATCTTAATTATCGTAATATAATGAAACTTTTGAAATGATTATTTATTTAAATGTTTGATTGCGTTTCTATGTGCACACGAGCATCTAATTCCTTAGATTGTAAACAATTATTAAGGTTTTATGAAACAGATTCCGTTTGGTCAGCGTTATGCAAACATCGAGAACGAAAATTGATTGCGGCCCGTATGACATAACTGTTGCTCACGATGATCGAGGCGGAATTACGAACAATGAATATAAATTGTATGGCCAAACGATGATGACTCTGGACGTATGGAAATGTCGTGAAGTTCTTTTTGTTTTGTCGTCCCAAGAGGTCATTCATAGAGATCAATAGAAGTGAATGAATTAATCAAAGAAACCGTTTCACACGCGCTCGCCGTCTTTTCCTTTCGTTTTTTTTTAAATTCTTGTTTGTTGTTGTTGTTGTTATTGTTTTTTCTTTTTAAATTATCGGCTGCGCTCATGTCGCCAACACGCTTGTTTTTGGGTTTGTTGTAATGCGAAAACAATTCCGAATGCATAATTATTCATAATTAAGTTTAATGAGCGAATGTATCACACCGTGGCTACGTGCTTACCAGGAATGTGGATTAAATGATTTCACCTAGTATGTGCATGTGCGCACGAACAACGAGATTTTTTTTTTGAAAGAACGGAGAGGAAATAAGAAATGCAATATGAATAAGTGGATGGAATTGACATTTTCTGTACATGCTCAGAATGGTAAGCCTCGATGAGTGTGGGGGAGGGTGACAATAAAATTTCGGATGTAGGGCGATCAAATATTCGAAATTATTGCTTGGGTTGACCAAATGTCATGAATATTTTAGCAGTTGTCCTTCGAAAAAAGGGCAAGATTTTGCTGAAAATATTTTGCTTCTAATACAATTGTTATATAAAACAGATAAAATTGGAGAACACACACATATTATTGTGATCTTTGTCACATAGAATACCATCTTTTTTATCCTTGCAAATAAATGCTAATAACTTGAAAACTATATTCACAATAAGCTTGATGTAGATGTTCATATATTAAAGCAATTCATTTTATAAATATTTAATTGTAATATTTATTATTTTGCCATACATTTATTTAAGTTTGATAGAATAAGTTAAAAATCAATTTTAATACTTTTATCTTACATATTGTATGATTCATTGCATCAGTTTTGCAACATTTACAAAACACAATGAAACATTGAAACATTAAAAAAAAAGATAAAGTTTATTTAAAACCATTTTTTTGTTCCTATACAAAATAATTACCTGTAGATATTGTTTTATGAATACGAATTATACCTAAAAATAGAGCAATACCTCGCATAGTCCGAGTAAAAAGAGGATTTACTGTATAAATGGAAAAAAATGATCAATAAACTATACTATAGTAATCGAACTAATTGAAGCCGGACTATGCGAGATATTGCTGTATATTAATATTAATGATGGAACTATGATTTCCATTATACGTGAGAAAGTTTTATTAACCTCTTATAGAGCGTTAAACTATTGCATTTAATAAGCCGCATTTAATGGAGGTTGTACGTATAATAATAATAGGCGTTTCATGAGACTTTATTGCCTTTAAAATTACGATCTATTAACCTCTTTGCGCACGTAGATTCGCTTAAATAAAAGGTCGATGGATATATTATTTATTATTAGTGAAGAAGTTTAATAAACTTTTTCTCCAATTAATTGTATACGATCAAATTATGTAATAAGAATCATCTATAGGTTAACTTAACTAAGATTATTTTTTTAATCGAAAACGTATATTTTATAATATTTAATACACTAATTACACAATAATTTTAAAAAAGAGAAGTACGAGAATGTACTTAAATTACACTGAAAATGTTTTATTAAATATTATTTCACTTTGTATATTAGTTGACTGTATATTTTTTTAAACTTTTAATTTTTTACTGAAAACAGAGCTTAATGAAGTAATTTCGTTGTTTATTATAAGTGTAGAACAGTATAATAATTTTTTATTTGGCATTTAAAAAAATACAACAAACATCTATTAACATTAATAATTTTCTATTTATATCGAAACATTGATTGATGAAATGTTATTGTTATTCTTCAAGCTGCGAATGCATATTTACCGCAATTATTCGAGTAATTTGAGGAATTTTCAATGATAAATGATGCGTAAATTGTAATTGTGTAGATTAAAATATTCTTTGGAAGGAAAACAATGTACATTGTGCAGACGGCGAGAAAAACAACGAAATTCGTGACGCACTGCGATTGACAAAGTCACACCAAAAACACACAACGACGTATCCGCTGCGTACTCTTCGTAACCCGAAGTCGAATATTTCTCGAACCTATGGAAAATATAATTAATTTAACCTTCTAACGCAAGTCAAATAATTGGAAGTCGCTGGAAAATGCAAAGCAATTACTACAGTTGATTGATATACATTCGTTGATTGGCTTTATATGTTGTTCTTGTTGTTAGCATTCAGTTCAGGCTTCGACGAACGTCGTACTAACATCGCATCAATTGACCACCAATTCTCCGTCTCAGACGTAAACAACTATTCGAAATCGGTTCATACTCATTTACTTTAACCAGTATGGATATCTTCTTAGACTTCCTACATTCGCTCTGACAAGATGGTAATTCACAAACTTAATAATATTTTGATTACTTTCTGGTATTTTCTGCTTTGATGCATATTGTAATAATTATGAAAGTACACAAGAATTTCCAATTATTTTTTTATTACAATTAATATTATTATCTATTTTACAAATATTTACTTTTTTTCATTATTACGCATTGGATAATCCCTGCACATATTTTCCTTATATATTTATTTTTTCAATTCGAACGTATTTCTAGTTGTCGTTACGCAAGAATCGAGTGAAATAAAAAAAGTGTATGGAAATAAAATAATAAATGTGGGATCGGAAAATTGAAAATCCAATTGAAATACGATACGACGCAAATACGTATCGATATAAGCTCAGTTCTTTTAATGTAATGAAATATATTTATTTGCTTGTGGATTACGTAAAGACCGTTTCTCGTCCGCGCGCCATTGCAGACAGTGTCAATCAAACGATTGTTTTGTACTCTCGCTAATTTGTTTTCAATGGAGGATATTGATAACAACGCCTGTTTGTGACATTCGAATACAATTTATATATGTTAACATACATTGGGATTTACGTAAAACGGATTATACAATTATATCTATTCGTGCAATTATAAAGTAAGTGCATTTGTTATTGCCATTAATCGTATAATTGTTTTCACTTTAATTAGTACTATTTTTTTTATTCAGCAATTTTTACATAATTTAAAATAACATAATAATATTTATTTTATATACAAGAAACATACACTATTGTTTTAAATTGGATTATGCGAGGTATTGCTCTTATTCATCACGTCACATCTAAAATAAAACTAACTAATAATAGTAGTAGTACTAATTTAGAATGTTTGATTCATTGTAAATAAGTATAAATAAACTATGAATTGTCCGGAAAGTTTATGTTGATTTTTGTAGTAAGTACCATTGGAGTTGCCTAAAAATATATCAGAATTGACCTATTGACTTGTTTACACATTCTGAAAGGTGACATTTCAACCGGCTTTAGAGAAAAGTTTGGTTTAGATCAAATGATTTGAGTCCATCTTGAAGATGGAAGAAAACAAAGTACATTTTAGACTTTGATACTTTTCTATTAATGGAAAGCCAAACTGAAGCAATGACTAAGATGTATTCTGCTTACGGCGAAGTTGCTTTATCTCAAAGATCCGTGCGATAGTAATTCGCTATGTTTAGAGCTGGTTATTTCAACTTAAACTGTCTGCTAGTAAAAATGATCTAATCAAGACATGAATTGAGAATAACCTGAACTAGAAGACACGTGAATTAGCAAATATATTAAAAATATCAAATACCATCAAGCTTTTTTTTAATCTTACATAAAACGTTATGAGTTTCGCACAATTTAACGGACAAAAATCACAACAACACCAACCCTTGTATTTATTTTACTACTATACGAAACATGGTGGAGTTAAACTGAGTAGAATTACTCCACCCGCAAAATTCACCAGACAGTGCACCTTTCGATTTCCACTTCGGATATTTGCAGAACCTATCAGGAAATGTTTTTTTTAAGAAAAACCTTCTAAATTCTGGTACGTTGTAATGTTTAAGTTTCATGAAAGATTAAATACTTTCTTCAATTTGGTGTATAATTAAAAATTTAGTATGTTTAAGTAAATTTGTGGTTAAAACAGAATTTTAATAATTACTCAATTTGTATTATTTTTTGATTTGATTGAAAGTTGTCAGAAATTGTCAGTAAAAATAACAAACATAAAGGAGTCATCATAGCAGTAAAAACAATGGAAAACAGGATGCTGAATATCTTAAATTAAATGCGGCGAGTGAGGATATATAAATAATATGCACGTATTATTTATTGTGATGCGCGTAGTGTTATTTACTGTGCGACTATAAATTACAAAAATATGTTGGCAGAAGAGATGCGTCGGGGTTTGTGTACATGTTAGATTATTCAACGTAATGGACCAAAACATCTAATAACTGACCTTTCTACCTACTGGCATTGATTCAAATTGCAACGTACTAGATTTGCAATTGCGGCTGTGTATGTATAGCTTTGACCTTCTCAACAACTGTAAATACTTTGTCTTGGGAGACACTGCGTTTGAAAGGTCACGTTTTTTTTATTGTTTAAACTGTTTATCGCACCAGAAGAAAGTTAGTCATACCTGTTGTTTTTTTTCTTCCATTTCGAATTCCATTCGTCTAACGCGTTTTCATATCAGAATGCATTTTTAATGTTTACTTGTTTTGATAAACTGTTGCAGACGAAAATATCATCTACATTTCGAGTTGTTTTTGGTAATAATATAGAATTTCATTGGATAACAGTACATTTGAACTCTTTTCCAATGAAATTATATTTTATTACCAAAACCAACTCGAAAGATAGATGATATTTTGTCATTTTTTTTTCTCTATCATTTATAATAATTATTTATTTTTTTCAAATTACACCTGTTTTACTCAATACGTATTTTTGGAGAACATTACTGGCGAAATTATATATTGGACTATCTTTTGAGTCATTATAGTTATAATTGTAATTTCAAAATGTGAAATACTGTATCTTGTGAAATAGTAAGTTACAAAAGACAGTGTTTTTATTATTTATTGGATGATAATTATACCTATTTTTATACTAATTTCAAATGATAATGCCTTTTGAAAGTTTTCATATTCCTATAGAGCAAATGAAAATATCATCGAGTCTAGCTTTTAAGTTGTTTATACTAATAGTAGTGAATTACGTTCGAATTTGGAAATGCGTTCCTCTTAATTGGATGCATGACCAAATTATCATCAGAATTTTATTTTTATAAGCCAACAGCGCCGACTTTCTGCCCAGCAGCTGTAAACTTTATCCTTTCACTCAGACCACATATAAAATTTAACCGCGTCGGTTGTCTACCTAATAGAAGGTAATCTATTCGGCGTTACGTGTTTGAAGAAACAGTCGGTTCACCTCAGAGATAACGGCTTATTTTCTTCATGTTCAACATCACATTTTGTAACTACAAATAGTTTTACAAACGTATACAATTATATGGGCTCAAATATTTTAACGTTTGGTAATATATAAATTATTATTTACTAACTTTTGATCAAATTAACGTACAAACGTAATAAGTACTAATCTGTTACTACGCATTTATATTGAGCGTTTGGCTTTTGTTCGAATCAAATAGTAGAAACGCTGTGTTTATGATTGATGAAATACATTTTAGTAAAAATTATCACAATCAAAATATAAACAGAAATATTTACAAAAGTATATGATAAAGTCGTCTGATGGAAAAAAAACGTGCACACGGTGTACCAAAAATAGAAAAAGCGTGCATTTGTTTGACTAATCCGATTAACGTACATTTACGATTAGTGTATAGAAATTTGTATATTTATTTGAATATTGAAGTTAGTTAATTCAGTAATTGTACACTATAACTACACAAACAAACTATTATTCAGATAGCTTTAGAAATAATTATTTGCTAACGATAATTTTAAATATTTTCTCTATTTTCTAATACAATTTACTCAATTTATGTACTAACTTTGGTTTACTTGTTTTTTTGGATTTGCATATAAATAATTGAATAAAATAAATTTAGTTGTATTTTTATGTTGCAATAAATATTATTAAACTTGCAAAGTAAATAAACACAGTTAGTAATGAGAAACAAAATAATCTGCAATTATAAGCGAAGGTTTCAAAATATTAGTAAATTTAACTTTAATGTTTATGTACAGTTCTCGGTACTTTCTATCTAAATTAGGTATTTAGAATGAAGACCTTCAGTCGAGTGTATTTAGTGAATGTGCGTGGTTGTGTTATTCTTTTCATAATTTATACGAGTTTCAAAGAATATTTCATAATAATTAATATTTATTAACAATTATTAAATGGAACTAAACGATGTTATTGATCGCGAAGTTTAAATAATTCAATGGAAGATTGTAAGTATTAATATTGTATTCTGACCCTATGGAATTACATTTCAGTTAAAAGGAAAGAGATATTATTGTGAATAAACAGTTTATGTTGTTTTATGGATTAACGATCAAAACCGTTTTTATTTAATATCAAGTGCTCTTTACAACAAAGGTCGTTTCTATTTGTTTCGTGTTGTATTTGTTTGTTTGTTTTTTTTTTTATTAAACTGGTGACAAATTGTATTCTAGGAAACGTTCGAGGAACATTTGTTCGATGCGCATGCATGTGGTAAATAAAATTAATTTCATAAATGCCCACACCACACATGTCATCAACACAGATTTTATCATTCGCGTTGAGTTGCCTGCTCGTATTACAAATTAAAGTTCATATACCGAAGAGTATATAACAGTGGACCCACTAGTAGAATAACGAGTGCAATGCAAAGTGGAAGATCAAAAGGTTTCGCTGCTGCGATGTCATTTAGTTTTTAAATTTATGGATCTTTGTGGGGTAGACCATCTTATTTATATTCTTTGTTGGTGCATGTGCCCATCCCGCTTCATATAATCCGCTTCCCGTCTGCATTTATTAGAGGAGAACAACTGCAGTGGTAGTAGAAGAAGAGGAAATGGATGAAGGATCGTTTCATCTGGATTTTGGGATTGCAGATATGACAAGCAGTCAGTCCATCATTCACTCGTAATAGTGTTGGCTAGATCAATCCAGGCGTTATGAATTGCCATTATCGGTAGTTCCACAGTCGCGCGACTTAATTGAGCAGCAGCAGGCCATGATGGAAAAAGGGTGAGGGATGATGGAGCGCATGGACTGGAAGGATTATTAGGAAATATTGCCATGTCTACACTCCGGTAATAAGAAGTACGCTTCGCTGGTTTATAACTTTTAATAACCACTTTGGTGCAATGTAAATAAGCCAGACTCTACTTTATTTGATCAGAGCTTTCCAACTTATTCTTCTCCTTAATCCAAGCTTCATGAAATTTATTCGTGCAGATTGCAGGTCTCCACGATTTCAATATCTCTTTTACCAATAATTCAAAAATTTAATCACCCCTACCTTAATATTATTTTACTTGAATTTACTATTACAAAAATAAGAGCCTAACGGTTATAACTATATATAATCACATAATTTACAAAGTAAACAGATAATCGCGTTTGAGTAGATATTCATAAATTTATACTATTCATACATCCACAACATCCATAACATAATTGTAGTATGAAATTGTAGTTGTCAATTTCACTATAAACAGATATTTTGTATGATTGATAGTTTGTTTACGTAATGGCTATGAAACATTAAGCAGATTTACACTATTATTTAATGACAAAGAGAAAATTACATGTATTCTAGTGAAATGATTTCAAATAATTTAGGGTTAGGCGGAAAACTGTGGTCAATAGCCCTTTGTATGTGTGCATATTATATTCTATTTACAATTATTTATAATAAGAACTTTAAATTTTGAATGTTGAATATTGCATACACACTATCTGTGACATAAGACAAATGTATGTCAAACGTACCAACTACTATTTGTTGTCTGATGATACCGAACAGCTGCAATTGACATGTGTTCGTAGCAGTTGATAAAGTTAATTCTTATATCATACATTAGATTATAAAAACTTAAATCCGATTAACAATATGTTCTACTACTATTAAAAAAAAATGAACCAAAGCAACAATAACTTTGGTCATTAGCCTATACTAAATACTAGTTTTAAGACCAAAAATGATATTTCAAATGCTTCAAATTATACAATTCCAAATTTATTTTCTTAAATTATTCTACTATGTCATACATGAATGGTTACACCGGAAATGAACTTAACAATAAGGAAAGACATACAAATTTATGAACCAGAATAGAATACCATCCTCATTTTAAGGGTTTCTATAATAGACAGTTTCAAATTTCAATCAATACGTATTTCTTACCACGAAAGTTAAAACTGATATATAGGTCAGTTTTTGTACATAGCAAACCAAAGTTATACCACTTTTAATTTCAAATACTGATGATATTTCAAGAACGTATTTGCTATAGACGGATCACTCTGATCGGAAATACACCACGACTGATTATCTCCCACTTAAAAGTGAAGGTCAAATTCCACAATTAAAGAATGCAAATGAAAACAAATATCAGGTGGGTCACTCTGACCCATCCGTAGTACTTACGGGTTAATTACATTGTAAATATGTGACTTTTAAATTGTTTAGGAATAATTAAGGAATTTGTTCATGTTTGTAAAAACTTAATCAAGATTATTTAGAAAATGTTAATCGCGAAATTCGTAAAGCGTGCATAATGATAATTTTGTATAAACTAATTATTGTTGTTCTTATTAAATTTATAAGAATAAGTTTATGAATTTTAACTAGTTGTTTAATGACCCATTACTTAGGTAACGCTCCAGTTATATTTAACGTGTTTATGATTTACATAAGAATAGCTTGAAAAGAGTACAACGAATGTTAATTTAATTTGGAATATTTCTTGTAGGAGGAAAATTGAGGATGGAATTTTTACTTTAATAATTGAATTTGTAAGAAGATTTTCTCTTTACTTTGCTCTTATTGTAAAGAGAGCAGCGCCAAGTCGGCACCGACTCTGTTTGCTTAAAAAATGCTTTTTTCCTTCTTCCTTCAACCGGATAATGTTTTATTTCATTAATCATCAGAAAGTGTAATTATAATAATAACAACAATAAACATCAATGGATTGTTATGATTTAGATGATAGAAAGCAAACACATTTTAGCACTGATTAGCGGTCAGAAACTGTTTGATTTTCCAATTACACGAAATGTACACTTCGCGTGGAACAAACAGATTCGATGTTTTCATTTCATATTATGTTTCGTGTACCAATTTCTTCTATTTTTTTGAAATCATTGTTTTTGGAGATACGATTTATCTTGGATGTAAAAACTTTGAAGTATTTATGGTGGTCGTGTTTCAATTAAAAAAAAAATACTGACACATATGTAGATTTGTGGTGGTTGCATGAGGGTAGCAGAATTAGGGTAATAAATCTATCTAGACGACAAAAAAATAAATAATAATTTTCAATGCGTTGTGTAAACCAGAAAAAAAATATAATATATATAGAAGACAGGAAGGAATGTGTATGCACGTAGTGTACGGGTATAAATCATAATATTCATTTCACAGATTTATAATCCGATGCAGCTATTCCAAAGAATCGAAATGAAATATATGTGGATGCGTGTACCGGAGGGGCGGCTGCGATTTTTAGTGACATCTGTGCAAATATAATGGTAGGATGGATGCGTATGTTGTGCAGTTGGTGATATTGCCATTGTCCCTAAGCACGTAGGTGCAATTTGTAAGCGTCGAAATCCGCGCATAATCATGAAGTTTGTATCTTGCACTTTAAAACGACAGACATAACGCGTGTCCCAGCAAACTTAATACCTTTCTCTTCGAAGCCCATCCATTTTCTAGTTAGGTTTTATTACATTTTCTATAACGAACGATATAATGCTTTGGAGGTAGCAGAATGTGTGTGTTTATGGTTCACGCCTATACAAACAAATTGATTTTAATACTATACACTTAAAATTTACAATTTCCTTATTGTCACGCTAATTCCGGAATGAATGAACGTAATTATATCAGATTAATTCATTAATCTCTTTCAGGCTTAACAACCACTACGTACACATGACAATACAGTTTGCAATTACAGCTGTCAATTTAGTTTCATGTAACTAATATCAGTTGGTATACTTCAAAAAGTATGAAACTAAAATGACATACAATTATATAATAGATAAGTGCGGATCCACTATAGTTTTTCCGCACTATTGGAGGTATTGCTTCACTTAGAATGTATAATTTCCTTTATGTCAATCCACTTCATGAATTGATTAACGTAATAACATTAAATTTTAATTTATGAATACCTGTCAGTCATACCAACTACAATGAGTCATGATTGACTATAATTACACCTGTCAAATGACTTTCAGTTTCCGTATTGTTTCCGCTATAAACTTAATAAAACAAATAGTTTTATGACCTTATTTTCGTTATATGAATCTAAGCATAATCATTATGTATCTTTGACTGTTAAAAAATGCACCTTCCTCAAAGACATCCATCCGTATTCTCGTTAGATTTTATTGCCTTTTCTATAAAGAACCTTATAATGCTAATGGTTTTGGGGATAACAGGGTTTTTTTTATGGTTCACGCCTATACAACCATTTTCATTTCAACGCGTTACTTCACTTCAATCCACGTACAATTACTTTATTACCAAGGTACCTATTAAACGTATTGACGTAATAACACAGTATAGATTTATTTGTTAACATTACACAATAACAATTAGTTTTATATCTGCATTAAAATATCTACGAACAATTGAAAATGTGTACTACTTTGTTAAACCAAACATCAAATTACTTTCTCGGCTTCCATCGACTTTCTTGTTAAGTTTTATTGCTTTTTCTACAAAAACCCATATAATATTTATGTCTTTAGAGGAAGCAGAATGTTTATGGCTCTCGCCTATAAAACAATTTTCTTTTAAAGGTGTTAATCTCACTTCAGGACATCCAATTTTTTTTAATTCCAAGCTACTTCTTATATGGAAACACGTTAACAAGTAAAATACATTCAATAGTTTTTAATTTACAACATCTAATCACATTTTCATTTTAACACATTGTTCTGGTAACAATTTCATTTATATCATACATAAATTTACACTGTTTTCATTCAAACCCTTCGCCCTTAAAATAACGTTTTCAATACAATATCGACGAAGCGTGCAAAATTCAGCACTTTTTTTTTCTATGAACTATATTTTTTTTTTGCATTGTACAAACCGAAGGCAAAAGTAACCCCAATTGGAATATGCTTCTATTATGCATGTGTTGAATCTGGTTAATTTTTATTTACGGCTTAGGCAAATATTTTTTTTGTTGCGTATAGGAGGGATACAACGCGGTCGGAGGGTTTTAGATCGCCATTTGATCTTTTCGCATCCATTTATAATGCATGGCTTTCGAATTATGTAACCGAAAAATTCATTTATCAAATTTACTGATCAAATCGGAGCACCCCACAGGAACACGGGAATAAAAAAAATAAGTGGTGTTGTATCGGAAGGGACGTAATGGAAATCCATTATGCATTAATTGAAATAAAGCTCGAAGCAAATTATTGTATACGAAAAAAAGCAACAACAGAATTCATTTTACAATTAAAGTTTTTACATATGAAATAACATTTTTTCCATTTAGTACAAATATAAATTTGGATATGCTCAGTTACATGGATAATATATAAACGTATCGATTTACAAGTAATACAAAAAATAATCTTTGATATAAGATAAATATTTTGGTATTATAAAACTTGAAATGTAAGAAAAATATATGTTAAAAAGAGAAGCAATTTTATTTGAAATTGGATCTAAAAGTGTAAAGCAATAATGTTATAAAGGAATTGCGTCGGAGCAAAGCAATTTGAGGCAAATGGATTGCGGGAAAATGTCTTGAAATTGTTGAACTTCTGCTATTTGGAACGACCATTTGCGGGCTTTAATTCCAGACTTGGGGTCATCTCAACCGTCCTCCCTCGAACATACTTTACTCTCGCTTTAATCGATACACGGTTTTTGCACTGCAAGACACGATCAGACAATTTTCTTACACAAGTTTCAAATTATTTCATCAAATATTTAAGAATACGTAAAAAATCAAATGTATTTTAATTTATTATTGATTACATTTACTTTATTAAGTTATACAGATTCAAATAATCTAAACTTAATACTCTATATTGAAGTTATATCAAAATATCTAAAGTGAGTCGATATTCCAGACAATTTCCTTACCAAGTTTCAAACTTCAAATAATTTCATCCAATTATTAAGGATATATTTTAATTTACTATTAATTATATTCACTTTATTAAGTAATCCAGATTCAGATAAACTTAAAAGTATATATTGAAGTTAAACCGAAACATCTTAAGTGGGCGGTTTCCGTTTCCACTAATATCTGAAAGGCATAAAAGTGTCTCGATAAAAAACTGTATATCACTCGGATACTGAGAATTAGGATATGGTGTTTAGTCAGTTCTGCAGAAAATAGAATGCAGGTAAAGAAGTGACTTCAGAGAAAAAACCGCCGGGTTAATGATCCGTTTGGGAGGGCTGTTAAAAAGTGGAACCCTACATTTTTTTTACCAAAAACATCTATTATTAGATTTAATTTCTCTAATAGGATATTCCAATACGCTTCACCGTCGAAATGAAAATGCGAAAAACACAGTTTTGTGCGTTGTTTCCATTAATACGATTAATTTAATCCGGGAGGGAAATATCACATTATGTAATAAAAAAAGATACTTTAAGCTAATCCCGGATTTTATGACCAAATCCGTAGTCTACTTATTTATTTTATTAGTGGTACTAAACATTACGCAATAAAATTTACAGTAGCTGCGTAGCTTTCGATTTTTTATTGAATTGTTAATAAAATAAATCAAAAGAAATGGATGAGAAGCAATTTCTTGTTTTATTTGTCAAGTCATTTATAATTTAGAACAAATTAATATTATATAAACTATATAAATAGGGGTAGATTTTTTTAGTTTTATTAGTCAGGTAACATAGAAGGGTTGTGCGCAGTAGTATGATACAATAGCTTGATTTACATATTACGTGGCAAGTCATATTATTAAGTTAATATAAATTTAAAATGAAATTTATAGTCATATTATTTATTAAGTAACCTGTTATGTGTATTATAGTTTCTTTTCACAAGTTTGTTGATAAGTATAAATATTCACTGTATGAATGTTTCAAAGTACTCGTCAAGTCTATTTAACTTATATCACATATATATAAGTTACTTGTAATGCGTCACGTACTGAAAATATAATTAAACAGGAATGTCTCTTTCAGTGGACCTAAGACTAATTGAGAAGTATTGTTTTGTGTTTCGGCTCGATATCAAATTGCTGATGAAAATTCGTTGTACGTGTGTGGCATCGTAATAACCGAAAGTTTCGTAATAATAATGGCTTATAGTTTTCATTGTAATCGTGATGATTTATTGACGGTATGTGGGGGCCACGTCCCCTAGAAAATGATGATATTAGGTATAATGGCAGTGTTCTCGACGTCACATCTCTAAAAAGCAGCAGGAAAAATCGGTCCCACTTTCAAACATCTACCAGCAAATCTCGTCTGTAAATCTGTCCACGTGATCTCGAAGATGCAGTAGCATCTGTCGCAGAAAAAAATAATTCCTCCTTTATAACGGTTCGACCAGGTCTGAATGTTAGATTACAATAGATCCAATTTCGAGCCGGTGTGCCAGACACCGGCAGTTCCGGCAGATGCTGAGAACTGGCCTCGGGCCTCGCACACCATTCCATAACCATTTTTTTTTAAGGAAAAGGGCATTGCTTCATCTGTAGAAGACCAATTATATTTATACGGGAGAGTTCACTAAGTTCTGAAACTGCTTTAGAGAAAAAAAAAACATGAAAATCATCGACTAAAAACTTATAAACATGTTTATTTTGGTTATTGTAAAATAGCTGCATCTGCGATTCAATCACTTCCCTAGCTCAATAATATGATTGTATACAAGTTATTATCTCCAATCAATAAAGAGGTAAATATTATGTAGATAGCAATAAAAATATATTTTTCATTAATTAATTCAGATTTGTCCCACATTTTTATTTATTCATATCTTTTATTTACCTATGTATTAATAGGAAATTCATTATACATATAGTTTATTGATAAAAATAATGATAATACTTTAATCTCGAGCGGAATGACCAAGGTCAATAGCCATATGTTAATTATTTATTTAGAATTATTGTATTTTTTTTGTTTTCTATAAAATTAACTGAATGTACGATGATTTTTAAGCAAACCAGGTTTTTCTATTTCGTTTGTTTTATACCAATGACATACCTTTGTGTTTTGTATAGACCCATTAGAAATTACTTGTTTCAGTTATCTACAATCATGTTTTCAGTTGAATGGAAATGAAAAACACGTAGCGTATTAGAATCTTAGACGCGTGCCAGTTAATTGAATTTAAACTGTTTATAACAATAATACAAAAACGTATAATCATAGAAAAGTTTATTACAGATTATTGTAGAAAAATGATCGTTCCGAACAATAAGATTTATTGTATTGCGTGTTAAGAACTATTTATATTTTTACGTGTGAAATGTGGTTTTGGGTGGAAGAAAGAAAAGGAATAACAGGAACGGCCGAAAATAACGTACAGAAATTTACGGTTAAATTAAAATCATAAATGATACGTTCCGTGCGCGGAGATGATGAAGATGTTTTTGAATGTGGATTTATGAATGCCGTATCATCCATATATCACCAACCAACATTTTGTCTTTGCAAGGCAGACAGAGACGCACACTATATATTGATGAAGATTAGAAATAGCAGCTGCGGAAGGCCGCGTCCTGGCTTTCGCATACCAGGTGCGATCTGTATAGCAAAATTTCGAAAAAAAAAAAAACTCTCACCATATTCAAGTTAATAGTCTTTTAAATAGTGTTAATCAGTTTGCTTGAAATATCATCGTCAGTTTCCTAGAATTTCTTGAACATTATATTTGTAATGTGATTATAGTTTTGTTGTCGCCTTTTTTTTCTACGTCCCCGTCTACCGTATAACGAGCGCACTTTGTTTCCGCTATAAAAAGGTAGGAATGAGAATGATACGAAGAGGAAGAGCCGAAAAAAAAGAAAAATAAACAGACGTAGAAAGAATTTTTTTTAAATCGCCCCAACTGCCAATTAATCTCACCGACATTCTTAGACATGCTACCATTTTCTGTGTCTATATATGTTAGAGGTATAATGCAAGAAGTTTCTAGTTCCTATTAATATCCCCGTGATTTCACGGGACATCTGCGACACGAGCTCCTCTCTCACTGCCGCCTAGCTTCTAGCTATGCGCAGCGAGCGACAATGAACTCTGGGCCCAGTGCGTTGCCCTTACGATCAGGGCTAAACCACCCTTCCCGTTCGAAGGTTCTCCGTTCTCTCTCTCTTTATTGACACGTACATTCGGATGCGAGAAGTACGTGGGGTAAAAGTGAAAAGGGAAAAAAAAAACAAATGTTGTGATGCGCCAGGAAGTACACCTATGCACATGGTTTATATACGCACACACGTCTGCACCAGAAAGGGAAAAAAAATATATAGACAGGCTCAAGATTTTATAGCTATTTTATATCCATAATAAAAAAAAAACGTACTAACAAGCAGGAAGCAGAAGGATATTGAAAATACATGACGTTTTTTCTTCTTAATAAATTTTTATGTATTGTTATATCTCAAATTGAATCAATAGTTTTGTTTTACGCTCTAGTAATGTTAATTAGAATCGAGAGGGCTTGGCGTAATGTCAGCCTTGTCTCTATTATTTATATATTCGTTATTTGTCGGAAAGAAATATATTGCTTTGTTGCAATTTTTGTTCAAAATATAAACATTTATTATTTAGGTTGTAGTCCTCAACTCATTAAGAAACTATCTATTCAGGTCATTGATAAACGTATTATATGCTGAATATATTGCAGAAGTTGCGTTTCTCAAATTTAATTTCACGTTAAGATTTCATCAGTTCGGAAGTGTACAGGTATTTGTGGTCGCTACAATATGAAGGAAATGAGATATTTGAGAAGTGTTTGTGGAATATTGTGTGTGTGCGTATAAATATAGATATTTGTATATCAAGGCTAAAGAATTGGCATTTCTGGTAACAAATATGAATCGATAGATATTATTGAATGCCAATGCGTCAGAGTTTCGTAGTAGTAATAGTCGAAAGATGTTGCGTGTAATTTCCTTATTTCGTATCTGTATGTGCACACGCCCAACTGTCTAATAAATGAAGTTAATGGTACTTGAGAGTGTTTGTGACAGCCGGATATGGAGTTGATGAATGGAGGAATATCCGTATGCGATTTTCTTTGTAGCCAAACCTTAATTATGTCTCCATATCACAGGGATACGCATTGTATACTATAAATATAAGCGACGACGATGGTTTCTATGGCGTACCACACTCTCTGCAAGGTATCGCTTCACTCTTTTAACACGTGTTCTTCGTATGTTCTGTGCATGTCAACTATAATAGTCGAGATATAATATTTGGATGTATTACTCTCACCAGACGGTCCTAATTCCATTTATATGGGCCATTCGTAACCCTAAAGCGATATGAAAACCACACCTAGGATTATTTTTTTAAAAATTTAACTAAACAAATTTAAGTATTTATTTTATAGCTTTCATATGTATTTTTAATACTTTATTATGTTAAAGACTAAACTTAAGTAATCATAAAAAAAATGCTATATTAAAATTTGGATTAATTTCTTATTAAAAAGCTGTTAAATAAATATTTTTTTTCTATGAAAGCTTAAGTTCGTAAAGAAAACTTTAAAAACTAACTTAGTTTTGAGTCTTCATTAAAAAGTAATGGGGAAAGTCTTCTCACAAGGAAATCCGGCTTGTTAAATACGTATTCAATGCAATCATAATTATGTTGGTCGAGCATAAGATGCGAATGAACTTCATCTAAGTTTTAACAGTTTTTCTTTGACTATTCACTAAAAAAAACAAACTTGAGAATTGAGAAGAGTAGAAAAAGCATTAATCATTATAAAACTATAAGGGAAGTCTTGTTTTCCAAAAGGAAATCCGGTTTAGGAAATGATTTGATATTACGAAACAGTACTTATATTAATCTTACTACGGTTGTGCAACGTCGTGTTTAATGTAAGAATAATGTGATTGTTTTGCTTTATAACATACAACAATACTCTCTTATATCATTATATCATGCATCTTGCGGATAACAAAAAAAGTATTTAATAATAATAATAATAAATACATTATTGCAATTATCCTTGTTCCAATTAATTTTTCTTTTAAATCAACATTAACAGTTTTTTTTTCATACGTGCTGAAAGCAATTAATTTAAAAATCAATTTAAAACTAAAAGGAAAATCCAATTACTTTCTACCATAGATAATTATTTATCGAAAATCCATGTTTCTTTTAAAAATGCATTACACACTGCGCCCGGAAATATTCATGTAGAAATAGTACGGAATTGTACATTTATATATGCACCCCTTATCCAGTTCGAAACATGAAAGCACAAGGAAAAAGGAAGATTAGTTTGATTATCGAGCCTAGTGTGAATAATCCCGAAAAGTCTACATGATAATCTCGATTCAGAACATCATTCTTATTCATTTATTCCCTTTTTGTATATCAGGTATGTCCTCTATTATGCACCTTGCTCGTCGTACTGGCAATAAAGTGTAGAAAGAAGAAAGTAATGCATACAGAAAATCGTTAATAATGATGTAGTAATTGGAAAATAAGTAATTTATTCTCTCTGAAAATAAATGATAATTTGATTTGTTTAATTTTATTTAAACGATTGTTTTGGAAAATTTCCTAACAAAAATAAAATAATACTAACCGATGTATTTACATTGTAATAAATTATTGGAGACAATATGTTATTTGTCGACGTTTCCCCTAAAAATATGTATACCATGGAATTAAATAGTAATAGCCCTTTATTTTGATCTAGCCTTCTATTGGTAGTACGGTCATAAAAACAAAACTGTACAAGTCTTATTGACTAACTTAATATGGCTTTTATGTCCTTTTCCTTCTGGGATTCGGAATATTTTAATATTTCCTTTTTTTTATTGCTCCTTGAGCTACAAACGTTTTATTCGTTACCATAATTTAACGAAGTGCACCCCCGTTAAATATTTTATATATTAATTAAATTCTAGCGTGGCTAATACTTTACCGAGCATATAAACTCGCACAGAAACTGCATATTTTACTTGGTGGCACGTTTTCATTGAATTATTTCGAGATTACATTCGAGTTTGATTCGAATTAAGGAGGTCGTAACTCTTAATTAAAGAAAATATAATGCAAACGCGTTGTTCATGTAAATGCTCCCATTGTTCGGCCGGTAATTGCGGTTGAATTAAATGATGTTTTCCTTACTTATTTACTATTTTCGAAGGACCTAAACGATTTAAATTAGAATGTTCGTTGCACGGAGAGGATCCTTGAGCCTCTTCGAGGCGAACTACGCCCATGGATGGGTTCAACGATTCAGGTCTGTCGGTGGTAGTTGGCTTTGGAAAAAGTTGTCGGTGGGTCCTGTCAGCTCTAACGCTCTCACCGAAACTTTTAATTAATTCAACCTCACAATTTGACGAGGAATGAAAACCATGAATCTTAATTCCGTATTTTCACTACTTAAACTAATCTAAAATCCAGAATTTAATAACTAAAATGTATTTTTGTAACCTTAATGAAATGACAATCAATTTTGACGTTCAATCTGACAGAGAAAAAGACACGAAAATTTAAAATTTAAATTCTGTTATTATGTAACGTTATTTGATTTAACTATTCAATTTATTAATAACAATATTGAATTTTGATTTTACGTATAAAGTTGTTGTTTTATTGTGCGGTGTCGAAACCAGTTATTTTAGTAAATTAATGCGTTAACTTGCATAAGCTTGCATAATCCGTTCATTCATTAAAGAGTAAATAAGATCATGTTGTTCGGTCGTATCTTAATAAACTTTGAGCGTGATGATATCTCACTATCGGTTACGTACGTAACATGTTATATACTTTTGCTTGTCAGAATGGAAACGCATCTTTAATCTTCCTCTCTCAAACAATAACAATTCAATGCGAAGCATAAATATTTCGCTTTTGGCTCAAAACGTATTATCGTAAGCGATATAAATAAATGAAATTACATAAACAAAACAAAAAAAAAACGTGCATTTCTTAAAATTTTAATTGCCTAATTAACCGCAGTAATTATAATTTTGAAAGAATTTCAGTAATAAGCCGGCATTTTAATTAGGTGACTTTTTTAAAACGTTTAATTGGTTTATTAATAATAGTTGTTTCACTTTGGATAACATTCATTTATCGTAAAAGCCTGAAAATGTACATTTTTCTAATTTTGAACATATGTTAATAATTCAATATTCTTAGAAAAATGTGTGAATGATTGCTCGAGATAAGAGAGTTTGAATATCGAATTTTAACTTCAAACATGCACGGAACCCTTGAAGATAACTATGAAGATAATCATGTCCATCAATGCTACCTTTTTTTTTATAAGCATAGCATCAACTTTCATTTTCAGTGAAACAATATTTCTTATTTAATTTAAAATATTGTTGTGATTTATACTTTCTAATAAGAAGGATCTTGTTAAGTTTTAATACGCAGTCACTGAAAGGGTAATCATACTATAAATATCATTCATATAAAATAAACCAAAGACATTCCTGCATAAAATAAACTTCACAGACATTCTTTGTATATTATTGTGAACGTGTCACTGTTATTTCAAAAAGTTAATACACGTTTTCCAATATTCCAGCGACAAGTTTGTTGCTTTTACAAAAGTAAATAAACGAGTTCAGAAAACCCATTTTCACAACTTTAAATAATAACATCATCATCAATTTTTAAAGTTATTTGATAATCAACAAAGTCCATTTTTCGTACCCAAATTTAATTTATAATTGAAGTGAATAAAAAGCAAAATTGTTATTACATATATTTGTAGATAATAGAATCATATATTTAAAACGATACAAACTTATAGGCTGTGAATACACAAGTAAAGTTGTTTTTCAGGACATCATTTCAAGTATATTACAATTGCGTGTTTGCGGCACGAGTTTTATTGTTTACTTTGGCTTATTTAACCTCCGTTTATTGATTCTATGGTTAATAACGTAGATTGTTATTCGCTATTTGCATTTATTCGGAAACTGTATTTATGCAACAATTGTCTGCGGCTTGTGCAAACTATATACAAAAACAATACACGAAATACGGTTTAAAAAAATAAATAAAATTGTTTTTATATTTTTTAACAATTAATGCAACGCACGAGTACTTTTTTTGATCTTTCGTTAGAATCTACATAAAAATATTTTTTTTCAATTCAATTAATTTTATTAATAGTAAGTGCGCCACGTGTTCATTTATTATATAAATGCTGATGGAAAGTTAAATTTATTAAATTTAGTTTAAGTAAATTATATACTCCTAATTTTAGTTCGTAATAAACATTTAATACAACAATTATATAAACAATTGCAGACCAATATGTAATATTGGTCTGCAATAATATTAATTAAAGTAAACTAATTCATTGTAAAGCAGATTTTGGGGAATTCGCATCGGGTATTGTATTTTATGATGCTCTAACTTCTAAATTTTAAATGATTCAAAGAATATATTGTGAGAATTGTTGGATTAAATGGACGAAAAATAGGTTTGTTGAAGAGGGTTTGACTTTCCGTGAGTGGCGCTACTGAATGTATCGACCCTTCTGGCGTCACCCATAAAATGGGCAGAAGTAATATTAAATAAAATAGAATGCATCACGTAGGAGTAAAGGCAAAAAAAGTAAAGGAGAATGGAATTAGATTTAATGGGGCTTCTTATAGCCTCCGTCTAAAGATCTTCTCTTTCTCTCTGTGTCCATACGTGTTTTTTTTTTCTTCTTCTTATTATTCATCTCATTCTTGGCTTATTTTGGAGGAGAGAAAGAGAGATATTTAAAACCGATTAGGTTTCTCTCCACAGTCCTCTGCGCGTGTAAAGGGTATTTTCATTCATGCGTGAATGAGAATGGAAGGGTTTTTAGTTATATGCCGTTCGTTCGTTCCTCATTCTTCTCCTCCTACTTCTCGATTTTTTTTTCTCTTCGTTTTCTCCTTTCACCGTTTGTCTATTTCTTCGGCCTCTTCCATCTTTCATCTTCGGCTCGGCTTGGCGCGTAAATTAGTATACTGTACCTTTGGTGTAAAGTGTGTGAGTCTTGAGGGAAAACCGAGCGAGAGAGAAGGGAGAGGAATGATGGAGGATGGATGGATATGTGCGGCGTTCTGTGTGTGTATCGAACCCTATGTCGAGGACGGTAGGGCTTTAGCGCGGAGGTTCTCAACCAATACGTGCCTGGCATAGTAGGAACGCGACGGAGGGTTGCACATTGCGTGGAATGTTTTAGGGGGCACCGTTCGAAGAATTCTCTGCATCCGCCGTCAGTAGTTTCAAAACCGGTCTCGACGCTGTATGTTGTTTCACAGTAGTCGAGGCAGTCGTAAATACACACCTCCACGACCAACGTAAACAATAACTTTCTGTTACAAACATTTGACCCATCCATTCAGCAATCGACTATCGACCATAGTTTGCGTGTCCGAATCTCCCGGTGCATCCACCTCTAATTGACTTCCGATACAATCGTATTTGACCCCATCGGTGTTGTTTCCCTCCTCAACACTACTCTTTTGTTCTTTGTGGTATTCCGTGTGCTGTGGTGGTCAAGTGGAAGCTTCCAAGTGTACCGTGAAATAAACAACAACAGCAACAATCTGGGCGGCGAAGTTGGAGGATTTATTTATTTTTTCTGTTTTTGTCGTAAGTCTAAGCATCATTATTCCATCATCCTTTAAAAAACAAAAAAAATACATAACAAAACACACTCATTCCTTCGCTTTATCCACACGATATTCACCGACTGACCGTAATATCGCGTTTATTTACAAACACCAGACGTGACGCCAGAAAGAAATCATTACGAGCATTTCACTTGCTTCGAATTTATTTTTAATACACAATTCCATTAATGATATTGCAACACGTTATGTTATTAAACTCATCCAGAATCAATAACAGTATATCACAAATCTTAGAGAAACCACGTCGTCTTCGAAATCATTTTTTTCTTTACTTCCTCCATAAACCAATTCATTGAGCGTATTTAAACGTAGAAATCCGGGATTATAACTTTAGAAAGCTGCAGCAAATTTATTTATCTTAATCGATCCGCGGCTGCGGCTACAAAACATTGCGACATTACGTGTTTATCTGCGATGATGAACAAATTAATAAATAAAACATTTGTTGTTATTTTTTTTGTCAAATGTCGCAACCGCAATTAATTAACGAAAATAAAATAATAACCATTTCTCCAATTCATTTCAAACAATTACTTAATGTTACATTAATGTTAGATTCTGAATGAAACTGAATTTAATAAAACAACACGAGCCCCGTGAATCATAACATTCGCATAAACGTGCTGTTGACCTGCAGCACAATTATCCATAATACGTTCACCTTTCGAGATGCGTGTTTCGCGAAGGGGGGAATAATACACATTGAATTCATACTTGAAATCTGACTTTGTCCGGTCAAATTTACCGAGAAATCAAATGAATGTCGTCGAATGAGTTACGACGTAATTATCATTGCTTTTATAACAAAATTAACTGCGCCATTAAACAGAGAAATAATTCAAATATAATCCAAAAAGAGGAACGAAAATTCTTCGTTTTAAAATTACGTAGTAATTAAGTTATAAACAAGCGGCGTAATTAAAGCTCGTCCTGTTTGAATACCTGCAAGAAATTTCTTCGCAGAGACGACCCGGGAATAATACGTTTCCTGTTTTGTTTACGCTCTTTGTTCGCATTGTCTTTTGCTAACCTCTGACCTATTGGCATCCCGGATTCTTTACCGCTTCCTGCAGCTTATTTCTAATTATCCACGTTTCCGCTCTTCCGAGAATCAAAACTTCGAGTTCAAGCATCACCAGAAGGACACACACGTTCATCATATTTGATTAATGTTGAAGATGATTTGTTTTTTCTTTCTTCTCATCTGAATCTATTTTACCTTTTCTTTTAAGATCAAAGCATGGAATGGAGTAACAATGATTAATCGTGTTGGGTTTATGGTTTGAAGGTAATTAGATCGAAAGAAAAGTCGACTTTTCCATTCATTGACATAATTATGTTTTAATCACTGCAATTTAAAGGAACGCCACGACGGTGAAAACAAAAAGAAAACTGTGTGATTGTTACAAGTGTAACGCGTCTTGATTATGGTGCACTTTATGTAGCGCATGGAAAATGCTGCTTGAATGTTTTAAATAACTGTTACTGAATATTTTTTTGTTGTCGTGTACGCTATTTCGTTACATAAGAAATATTGTGTAAGTCCATTGATTAACAATTTTCTTGTTAACGTGTCTTTTTCATTATTTTTTTTTTGGTCGTTGATTTCCCTTTGTGCTCGGTTTCGTGGAATTAACAGCATAAGAAGCGAAGCATTGTTTTTTTTTAGGAACAAGGGGGAACCTAAATTTCTTTGCAGTCGGTTGCATTTAGAAACACGGGGTGTAATTAATAAGTTATGCTAATTATCGACTTCCATCAATTTATTTAATGATACAGTTTCTTAATTCATAGAAAATGCAAATGTTATATTAACATATCATAGTGATAGAAGGCAACAGTATTTGGGTTAAGTTATCAAAGCGGATGTAAATAAATCAACCCTCCGAGCTAGTAATTAGCTGAAGTTACATTACTGAATCGTTCCACATTTTGAACAAATTGTAACAGTAATTTATCAAATTTATATATAATAATACATACTTTGCACGAACAGTCGAGTCGTATCGATTTTGTTGGAAATAATTTTGATGTCACTATAAAAGAAAGCATTTCAACATTTATTGAATGTTATTTATTTCTAATTTCAGTTTTCAGGGAAGTATTATTTTCTTTGAATTCATGGAATTGGGGTCGAGGATATCGAATTTCCTTCCTAGAACGCTTTTCGGCTCTTTGTAGTTTGTAATGATGTTTATTTAGAAAACAATTATTTTTGACATTTTTATGCGTTCACTTAATTTTTTAAGTGGACGGAAAGAGGAAAACTGTTTATTTTGTTTACTACTGAAGTAGATTACAGCCATATCGAGTCTTCTAGTAAAAACAAAGACACAGGGGGAAAATGCGCGCATCAAGTGGGAGAATTTTAAGAATTTTATTTTTTTTCCGTTAGTATTAAAGTTAATTTAATCGCTTCCAGTCATCTACGAGGGTTATTGTGTAATGGATAGATGGATCTGGGTAATTCCAAATAACGTTTGATAAGGTTCGCGTGACAAAAGCCAGATGTTCGAAGCAAACATCAATAGTTATTGTACTATTTACGGAAACGCCAGGATGCCACAAATGGTGAAAGTTTGAAAAGGGAAAGCTCAAATGGGGTGGCTATATTTTTAATGCATCCACATAGATTACAGAATGTGATAGCTCAACTGCGCATTGTTGCAGTTCCGAGATGCGGTGCACTTTAATGTAACATTTCTTTGTCTGCTCAAGACTTTTCGAAACTATTGTAAGGTCCACCCCAATGTTACGCAACAATCACTTATTTATAAGAGATGTCCGAAATGATTTGCAGGTAGTTAAGCAAATCATTGTTAATAGAACATAAATGAACGGAGAAAAAGGAAAATTTCGCACGAGTACAAATACAAAGACATTTGTTTTTAATAAATTAAGTGTTAATGAGATCTATTAATAGGGAGCAAAATGTAAGGTGTCAATGAGAAAAAATAAAATTCTTCAGCATGAAACTTATTTTTGTTGCCTTGTGAAATGTTTCAGACCGCCTATTTTTAGCACCCCCATCGAAATGGATTGGTGTGTACGTGCGTGTATGCGATGATGTCTAAAAGAGTGTACATAGAGAGAGGTCTGATGTTTGGGGTAAAATCCTTGAAAATACAATGCCTTTTCATTTGGTAAATACAACCTACGCAGCGGACGGACCGTTTTATTGCGAAAATTTGGACCAGATTGGAGTGGAGTGTCCTTTAATGTCCCTCGATGCAGTAACGCCAAAACATAAAAGCCAGACACATCGCAATGTGTACACAAACTTGATTTTATTGTTCACGACTTTAACATATATATTGATACTCACACTCTCTCTTTTTTTTATTTGATGTCTGTCTTCTCGCTCTCTTTATTCAGAGGGGGATGTACCTTGTATTAACGACTTTACGACCTTATTTGCCGCCTAATATTTATTGGCAATTAAACTTTGAGAACTCGCCGTGCGATTCGGGCTTTCATCATTTTATGACCCAAACGCTCTGGACGATTTACAATTGTTGTTTTCGCAAATTAAATCTTATCTAAAGAATGCCATTTTCTTTTTCAGATGATCAGTCAACAATATGATTCGAATATTTGCAAAAAGAAGAGGAAGAGCGTGGAGCAATATAGAATTGTTATTGGTAGTTCTTTGTTCGTGGACGTGGATTACAGAAGTGGATTCGAAGGAGTGGACACAATGTCTGAAAAAGAGCAGTAAATATTGAAATAGAGAGAACATACTGAAATGATGTTGACGAGTGATTTTTTGTAGGTATATCGCAGACGTTTCGTCCAAACAAGCAGATTTTGGATATCACCTTGGAGGTGTCCCCGAGGATAACGCATCAGTTGTCCACCCACATATTCCGAATATTGCTTCAAGAGAAACTTGGATATTCCCGAGTTAAGATAGTGGAATACAAGGATTACGATACGGACGTCCTGTTAGACAGGATGAACTGTATTAAAGAAGTCAAAGGATCATTTGATGAGTAAGTAAATCAATTAATTAATGGAGTAATAATAAATAGAAATGCATGATTGATTGACGGATTGCTGCTTAATTTTAGCAAGACAAATATATTTTCCTCAATATTTTCTATGTCAGAGTTCGTTCACATAGGGCATTTATTTTTGCAGCATTTTGCCTCAATCGATCATAAATCTTGACGTGCCGATGCCCCTCAACTATCTCCAAAAGGCCTCTCTAGATAATTGCATCAAAGATTTGGGTACGATGCTGCCATCCGGTCGATTCGGATGGTTTGTACCTAAAGATCTGACGCAACCCATACAGAAATTCGATTCCAAATGGTCTGGAGAGCAATTCTCCTGGACGTACTTCATGAACACTAAATTTGCATCCGCCTTTGAAATCGATGATGCTTATAAAAGAATGCTGGACGCCACTGCTATCAATGGTACCACAAACAGGTATATTTTCGACTTTCCTTACATGTACATCATGAAACTAAAACGATTATTATTTACAGTTATTTCTGCAATGATAGCCGATGCGAAAACGGATGGTATGTGCCGAAGAAATGCAAAGGATCTGCGCGATGTGCGGTTTTATTGGCGCCGGACTTTGAATCAACTAAATCGGTGATCGGACATATCGAAGATATGAACATTTACGTGAAAGTACTCTGGCTCGGTGATAATTTGAAGAAAGCGTCTGATGATTTGCTCGAGAAGTATAAAACGAAGAATGTACCAAAGTCCTTTATGATTATGAGCTACACGCCGAGCGAAGTGATTTTCAATCCGGGGGATTACGTGACGGTGACCATGCAGCGATGCGAGTTCGCAAACGAGACCCAATACAATAGTTGTTTCTACGAGAAGAGGAGATCCGTTAAAATCGCGTGGAAAGTGATAGAGAAATCTGCGCCGAACGCCTACGACATTTTGAAAGAGATGAATTTCCTGGATAGGGATCTTCACAGCTCATTGATTAATTTGTACAATAAGAGAATGGGCAACTCCACTGTACCGGAGATCGCATGCGAATGGTTGAGGCAGAACGAAAACATTGTGAATCTTTGGGTACCGAAAGTGGAGCAGACCATTTACGTCGGCGGAATATTCCCCATCCACGGCTCCACCTACACCGGTAAAGGTATCGTGAAAGGAGCCCTGATGGCCGTCGAAGCAATCAATGCGAATACCTCCGTTCTTCCTAATTACAAATTTGAGCTGCTCGTTGGAAACGGCGAATGCCGTGCAGACAAAGTTATGAAAACGTTTATCGATTACATAACAACGGTGTACGATAAGTTGGTCGGCGTATTGGGGCCGGCATGCTCAGAAACGGTCGAACCTTTGCAGGGTGTTTCCAAGTACTACAAGACAATGCTCATATCGTACAGTGCCGAGGGTTCATTCTTCTCGGACAGCGACAAATATCCATATTTCTTCAGGACAATAGGAGAAAACAAGCACTATCAGCACGTATATTTGGATCTTCTGAAGAGCCTCGGATGGAAGCGGGTCGCAGCATTGACAGAAGACGGTCAAAAATATACGGAATATATTTCGCATATGCAGGACATGCTTGAAGGCAATGGTGTAACGTTCATCTCTAACACAAAGTTCCCAAGGGATCGAGACAGAGACGCCATGAATAGGGTGGGTGTCTGCTTTTAAAAATTTATCTCTTTTTTGTGGAAAGCGAAGTGCACGTAAATTGATTGATTTTTTTCCACTTATTCCATTTCAGTATTTGCAAGATTTGCAACGCAAAAGAGCCCGCATCATCATAGCTGACGTCTTCGGCCAAGTTGCCAGGCACGTCATGTGCGAAGCATCTAAATTACGAATGACCGCCAAAGAAGGCTACGTATGGTTCTTACCTACTTGGTTAAATAACACCTGGTATGATACTACGTACTTCAATCAACACAACAATGAAAGTGTCAATTGCACAACGGCCACCATGATCGAGGTATAATATATATAATATTAATATTATTTGCGGCAAATAAATTATTTATTTTTTCATGAATAATTCAACTATATAGTAATTTGAATGTCATTTCTAACTTTTTTTTATTATAGGCAATAAATGGTTATTTTGCCATAACACATGCATACTTCTCCGACGACAATGATCTTATGCAAGAGAATATAACTGTCGGAGCATGGCGCGAAAAATACAGGCATGCAGCAGGATTGGACCAATCCAGTTATGCAGGATATGCCTACGACGGAGTGTGGACGTACGCATTGGCTTTGGATACACTTCTGAAAACCAATCCGGAAGCTACAACGGATCTGCACTCGGTCAATGTCACAAAGTAATTGATCCGCTTGATTTGCTTTAATCTATTTTCGTACTAATTGTTCATTGATTTGCAGCAAATTGACGCAGATTATTAAGGATATAGATTTCAACGGCGTTTCCGGGCGAATAAAATTCCGCGGCGGATCTACTAGATTTTCCATGATCAACATTTTGCAGTGGTACAACAATCAATCGAGATTGATAGGTCGATATTTTCCGAATATATCGGAATCATCTCCGGATATCCTCGGTGGTCGATTGGAGTTAAACAAAAGCGCTATAGTGTGGTTGAGCAAGACTAAGCCCGACGATGGCACAGAATATCCAGAAATTTGCAAATGGCAATTCGTCTCAAATTTCTTCAACGTTAGCTGCGATAATGCCATCATAATATTCTTTGTCAGTTTGATGATCATCTTAGTGATATTGTTGGGAAGCGTCATCGTCGTTTTAGTGAAAACTTACGAGAACAGATTCGATAAGACAACAAAGTACATGGAATCTTTAGGTTTGCAACATTTGTTGGTCCAAGGTGCAGACTATACTGGCTTGGACAAATGGGAAATCGAACGGGAAATGATAGTTTTGAATAGGAAATTGGGTGAGGGCGCTTTCGGTACAGTTTACGGTGGTGAAGCGAGGTTGTCCGATAACAACTTGTGGACGCCGGTTGCTGTGAAAACTTTGAAAGTCGGCTCGAAGACTGAGGAGAAACTTGATTTCCTATCTGAAGCAGAAGTGATGAAACGGTTTGATCATAAAAACATTGTGAAGTTAATAGGCGTTTGCACAAAAGTCGAACCTGTCTACACGATCATGGAATTCATGCTTTACGGTGATCTAAAGAACTATTTATTAGCGCGTAGGCATCTAGTCAATGGTAATAACGTGGATGAAAGTGATGAGGTTTCAAGCAAAAAGTTAACGTCGATGGCATTGGACGTGGCCCGCGGGTTAAGTTATTTAGCTGAACTAAAGTACGTGCATCGTGATGTGGCTTCGAGGAATTGTCTGTTGAATGAACAGAGAGTGGTTAAATTAGGTGATTTTGGCTTGACCCGACCGATGTTCGAGAACGATTACTACAAATTCAATAGACGCGGAATGATGCCAGTTAGGTGGATGTCACCCGAGAGTTTGGAATCCGGAATGTTCACACCTAAATCAGATGTTTGGAGTTACGGTGTATTATTATTCGAAATCATCACTTTTGGAAGTTTTCCGTTTCAAGCGTTAAGTAACGCCGAAGTATTGGATTACGTTAAAGCTGGCAACACATTATCAATTCCACAAGGAGTTAAATCGCAACTGTAAGTCTAATCCTATTGCACTAGAAAGGAATAATTTGAATTGTGTCAACATTTAAATATTTTATTTATTTCAGCGAAATCCTATTGAAGACTTGTTGGATGATAGATCCGAAGAAACGACCAGCAGCGAGCGAGATTGTAGAGTACCTCGCAAACAATTCAAGACTCATCTCACCTTGCCTCGATGTTCCTCTGGCTTCGGTACAAACAGAAGACACTGGTCAACTGGATATGCAGCTGCCCGACCAATTCAGGAAGTGTTCCTCTTCGATCAGCTTCAAAGTGCCAAACGGCTTGACCACGTTGTCAACGCCGACGAAGGTTTTCGTGAACGGCGATAAAGCGCCATCCGTGCAATCAGACGTCGCATGTCCTGAAGAGTGTTTGCTCATCGAACGTTCGGATTCCATAAGTGGTGGCAGTAAATATGTTAGTATTCAGACCAGCAATGGCACAGACTCCGGCTGCGATCAAGATTATTTAGCCTAAGTGCCAACTATTATTATTACTATTAATAACTAATATTTCATGAGCAATTCCTTCAAGCCAAAGAGTTTTTTTTTCGTTTGTTCGCTTCATGCACACGTCTTTATTTATGTTCTGTTTCTTTTTGCTCGGTTTCGTTTCCCTTAAAATATATATATTCTAAACTAAAATATATATACAAACACACAAACACACACACATAGACATATATATTTCAATGTAATTGAAATATCTCCAAATTAAACATAACTTTATTTTCAAAATGGAGTATTTTGGCAGAGCGCAATGTTCCAGTCTAAATGAAACCCTCCGTATCGTATTTTGTTTTTTTTATTTGTTTGAGAGAAATTTTGTGTATATTGGAACATTTTTGTTTTACAGACTAGGCTCAATTCTACATAAAAGGGAAGTTTCCTGGACTGGTCCAAGTAAAATAAAAGCAGCTGCACAAAAAGAAGATATTTAAGATCAAATCTCTTCCAAAACAAAAACCCGCTAAAAGAAAGAAAAAATAAACCCTGAAACTATTTATTAAAAAATTTAAAATAATCTATGTTATTATTAAAGTAAGATGTTCGTAGAAAATTTCCGATAATATTATAAATTTATCAATATTAATTTAATATTTTCAATTTCAAACAAAAAAAAAATGTAAATAGGATATTAAATACTCCATTTTGTTACTAATGCAACAGACTGAAATATTTTTTTAGTGTTAGTATAAAGGAAAAAAATGTCACTCGTCTAGTCCACACAAAATTTGAACGTCTATAGCTCATAACTTCTGGGATGAAGACAACAACTACATCTACATATTTTTATAGTATTATTACACGTAAATTAATCTTATATACTTAGTAAGGAAAAAAATATCTAAAATTATGAAAAAAAAAAACAAACAAACAAAAATCAAGAAGTTGAAGTCATTTTATACTTACTAAAATTAGAATAGTTTAGTAGACATTGCACTGGCACTTTACACCAGAAAACATTTGATTAGTAAAATTTTGTTCATGGAGCTTTTATTGCAAGATGGTTATTCCTATTATTGATATTATTTTATTAGATAAGTTGTAAATATATATAATGTACATTTTTTGTTATCGATAAAATAATAAGTTAATTTATTTCTGCATTAAAACTATTTAGTAAGACTTAAGTAATAGCAACAGAAACAGTTCTATTCTTGCCACGATTAAGAAACGATGCATTCAAACATAAATACGTACATATGTTACATACTAAATAATTATATTTTATATTTAATTGAAACAGATTCACAAGACAATAATAATAATCGGTTATAATTTTGATTCTACCAAAATATATTTTATTGATTTAAAAAAAATTGTATGCCAAAGATTTTATTTTCTTTCATAAACGTTTAGGGATTCCTGACATACATAACAAGTATATTCAACTTGCAAGTAAAATTAGTTTAGAAATGTTTTCTTTGTAAAGGACCTGAGTGCTGTAATATCAATTATCTCAACAACAACTACAACTAAAATATATAACATTTTGTATCCATGACTACATGAATGAGAGAAAAAAAAAGAAAAGAAACGATAAAATGTTCCTTATTATTTTTATTTTAAATATTTATTTTAATTACATTTTTAAGCGCACACTTTTCTGAAAGAGACGTTGCAAATATCAGATTGATACGAAATATATGTACTGATCTTTATATAACAAAAGTTACTACATGTTTCCTATTGTTACCATCGTCTTGTAGCGATTTGCGGTGTGCAAAGCTTTAAAGCCTTTGTATTTATTCGAATAGATATCATCACGTTTTATTTTTTATTGTATTTCGTAATTTGTTGACATGTTTTGTTTTTATTTACTATTTATTTTAGGTGAGAATGCGGCGGCGCGAATGATTTGTGTGCTATTTCTATATTATACTATTTTATATACTTATAAAAAATTAATGTATTTGGTACCTGATATTATTATAAAGTAGTGTAGGGAAGTAATATAATAAATTGAGTGCATGAACTCGACATATTCTTACACATTTAACAATGTCTTATTTCATTATTTATGATTGTATGTTCTAATTTTATTTAGCTTTTATGTTAACATATTTCGTCCAGAATGTATATTTCACTTCATTTTAGTTTTTAACTATGTATACATTACATATATATGTATAAATATAAAAATATACCTAATTAAAATGTTCTTATATAAACTTTTTTCTTTTCATTTTATACCTTACATCTTCTCAATAACTAGAGAATATTTAGTTAATTACAGTGGAACCTCGCTTAACGAGTTTAATCCGTTTCAAAATTTCCGGATTTTTGCTCGTATAGTGAAATACGTTTTCTCATATACACTAATGTAAATTACTATAATGCGTTCCTTGCCGGAAAAAAAAGTATAACTTGGTCTCGATTTTTAATGATTTTGCACTGGTTATTTTTATTCTTTGGATTTATATTCGGAAATATGTAAGTGTTATTAAATGTTGCACACAAAAACACATAAATATCATGTCTGAATACTAGTTTGGAAATTTTGTGATCATAAACAACACTAAGATGCAACTAGAATGACTACTAACACTAGGAACTGTTTCCAATTCGCACGGTGTAGTTAGTTTATAATTGTTTATTTTACTTGTATCAATTTTGGAACTTGGCGGAGGTCTCTTTATACTTTTAATGTTTTGTAAACAAAAAAGCGTACATACTGTGTTTTTTTATTAACAGGAAACACACATTAGAATGCGCGCCTTCCGGGACTTCTCTTCTCAATATCACTCGTTAAGCGAGACATTTTTCTTACAATTCATTTAGCTCGTTAAGCGAAATACTCGTTCTGCGAGTTGCTCGTGCGAGGATCTACTGTATTTGATGGTTTACAATTGTAGCAGTGTTGAAAATACATTTTTTTTATAAAAGATGAATACTTAACTGAATGAATACTTTAAAAAAAAATACAAAAATAAAGTAAATTGATAATTTTGGCATTTACTAAAAATAATTTCGTGATCAAAACTAAGAAAATGTGAAAAACAAAATAAAAATGCTGATTTGAAAATGACAATAACTAAAAGTTATATAGATCAATTTTAAAGAATAAAAAAGTTCAAAATTATGACCAAAGGGTGATGTACATAAAACTAAACAAAATGTGTTATATTCTTACATATAAAGGGTTATGAAAAAGCAGATTTACCACCTAAGATAAAATATATTTTAATGATTCAACTTAATTATTTGATCAACAAAATAACTTCATTTAATTTAGCTGATACTGGCTTACCAACAATCGTGTTTCTAGCTAGAGAGAGAAGTGAGAGGTAGAGAAAAATGAGTTGGAAATAACCTCTACTGGAAAAGTGGTAGGATAGATATTAAAAAAGGTTTGAAATCAAAAGTAATCAGTATTATATTGCAATAATATTCTTTTATTAAAATTTGCGTATGAATTTGTGTAAAATAATATAGAACTATGTGACATTTCATTTTAACATATCTTCAATTACAAATATTGAATCAACTCAAATACGAAAAAAAAAAAATCATAAATACCCTCAACGTAAAAAGCTAAATTTCAACGTCCCCATACAAAGTTCTGTGTTTTATGAAATAGAGTCCTGTGATTAAGAATGTATATATTATTTACAATATAGTTTAAACGATACATCATCTCTTTTTTTCTTCTCATTATTTCATCATCATCATCATATATAAATAATCAACAGCAAAATTTTTAACATTTTGTTCATTTAAGTAATGTGAATGTAAAAGTGCGTTTCGTCGTTTCATCATTTAATGTGTGTGTGTGTTACTTGTTTCTCATATTATTATAATTTATTTTTTTATGAAATTACTTTTACTATTTGGCACTTCGTACCTTAAATAATAAATCAATGGCTCTTGCTTTCTGCAATCAAACACATTTTCAAATGGATTATCTTAATATTCCCTGATTTTTCATTTATTAGTAATAATTATAAATATAACTTCCATCCCCGTGTTTCCACCGGTTACATTTCACTATTTCATCTGAATACACAATAATATATCATCAGTTTTTCTCTTCCTGTATTTTTCTTTTAAATATTTCTGCAACGAACCTATAAACGAATATAAGCCACTTGTATTTCAGTTTGTTTTTTTTTACTTGTTACCTTCAAACAACATAAATATAATAATAATAATAATAACATTCCAGTTCTGCAAAGGAAAAGTTGCAACGTCATCAATAGTCTCTAATAAAAACAGTACTTAGAAATGATTACAGATTAATTCCACTACAGATTATAAAACAAAACATCTACACTATTCATTTACAAAGCTAAGTATACTTGATTTTGTTTTGTTTTTAGAGTGAATTCGTGTAGAATAAACTTTAAACATATATTCCTGGCAAATACATAAGATTACAGTAACATCACTAATATAAAACATGAATAAATTATTGCATTATTTCAATTGACTTTGCAACTTTTAACAACCTTTTTCATCTTTAAATTTCCAACAGCAAATAACGAAATTCAACTTTTTAATCTCTTCTTTTTATACCACATATTTTAAATATAATATTTCTAGCACCCTATCACTATATACAATAAAGCAACGGTTTTTGTATTTTTTTTTTAAATTTATATTATTATTTTTTGTTTAAATATTATTTAACCAGTTCACAATCTTCATAAATAATAATCTATTATTAGTAAGGAAACGAAATGAATCTAAAGAAAGCTAATAATAATAGGTTACTATTTATACAGTAGTTTTTTATTTTTGTAGGATTTCTCTATCGCAAGTGAACGATTCTAATAATGCCACCTTTCTTTATAATTCTTTAATTTGAAAATTTTATATCACGCATTTGTAGACATTCTAAAAAATAATAATATTTACACACGTTCAGCGTTCGCTTATTAAACATAATGATAACAGTGCTTGCAAAAATTCGCGCAGTGAAGGCAAACATTAATGGATTCTTCCGTCCTCCCCCGAACATCATCAGCTCATCTTTATACAACAACATCACTATATTAACATTGAATAAAAACAATAAATACAAACAAATTATACAGTTTATTCCTCTTCAGTTACTTCTTCTCGTTTACGTCATCAAGCAACCATTTTAGCCATAGCCAGAAGCAAAGTGGTCGCAAATATATATTTATATTTCTAAGGCTTTTGACGACATTTTCTTTTCCCAATCCACGCGAAAAACAGTTTTGTAATTTCTTTGGCACAGCTTATACCAGCTCATTATTTCCCATGTCAAAATCGTTCCTTTGTCCGATCTCCTCTTCCATATTATATTACATATACGTATAGTATGTTCATTATATAATACTGCGATTTTACAAAATAAATTTTACATATGTATATAATAAATTCATAGTATTTTAAAATATACTTTCTTATATATTTATACATTGCTTAATAAATATATATTTATATTTAGATTCATTTGTGCCTCCCTTCTAGTGTATTCGCTAAGTTCACCGAGAATTATTATAATATGCATAGCCAAACCATTAGTGTGTGAGTGTTTTACAATGAAAGCGTTCGTTATTTATTATTTTTTTTAATACTATTTATACTTATAGTATTTAATTTCAAATTCACTAAAGCTGTACACAACAATTAACATCTTCTTCTTTTTTTTTGTTCAATGATTTAACGTTTTGTTAATGGTTTTAATGCATATTATATTTGGTATCAAGCTCTAAATAAAGGACACATTTCCTTTTGCAACTACTGCACCATTGAAGCACTTAAATCTTCGATTCAAAGGTTTCAATGGTGACCCGTGTGTTCGAGTGATATGTGTGTGTTCATTGAGTTTGATAGTTCAGTCGGTGAGGGGCCCCGGAGGGTCACTAGGGGGGAGGCTAAGCAAATGTTAAGCTTCCAGGAAAATCAGAGCCGTCGGTTTTGGCTCCATGTTGCTTTTCTTCGCCTCGATCACCAAGAACTCAATGTCCTCGCGGTCCCGTCTCGCGAAAGATTCTGCTATGAGACGCGCCACATCTTGATGTTGAAGACCTTCCACCGAATTTCCGTCAACCTGAAGAATCAATTGACCCACTTCCAAACCGCCCGCACAATACGCTGCTCCATTTTCCTACAACCAAAACAACAATCTAATCAGAAACACATTTAAAACGTTCTAATATCCGTTTTACAATATACAAAATGTTAACTTATTTGATAAATCGACAATGCATTTTCTATGTTACATGGCAATAAATAATTTGTATTAAAAGCATTTATAATACATTTTTTTCATGAGAACAAATTTTAAACTTCTAGCAAATAAAATTATGCAATCTGTTGACACCAGAGTTAATGAAGTTCAGTATAACTGACAACTTGTAAGGAATATAGAGATATTATCTTATCCCTTTGCATACGAAATAATTTCACGTGGCGTAATTTGATAACTCAATTGCAATATGCAATTTTCCATAAGCATAGTATACAAGGTTAGGCGGATATATCCGCCGTTCTACTATTTTTCTATACGATATTTGAATTAGTTCATTATTGCATTTAGAAAATATTGTTTTATGTTTAATATATATGATTTATTTATTGATTCGAAATTTATAATATGTGTACAAAGATATATGAGAAGGTTTAGAAAATAAATAATAAGATAACTATTTATGAAAGTTTGGGCTTTATTTAAATTGAGAAAGCGAAATTCTTGAAAAGCGTTGAAGTAAATGCTCCGGTTCATTTTATTTATTCTAGAATTTCTCTGCTCAATTTATCTATTATAAAATGTAATATATTATATTCAAGAGATATTTTATTAAATTATTTTAATAACATGCAAATAAATGATACGCTTTGCGTCATCAAATTAGTAGAACGGAGATGATTTGCTATAGTAATAGATCTTCTCATTTATAGAATTTGAACGAATGAATGCATTTGATGACCAATTAAGAATGAAATTAAATTATAAATGTTTTTCTTAGCTAATATTATATAATTAGTTAACACGTCATTGTTATGTTAAATAATATGAAATTATATAATTATGCGGTAAAAAAATAATTAAAACATTTCAATTAGTCATCACAACTTTTTTTTCGTTTGCTCTTTATGAAATACGACTCAGTAGAAAACAAATGTATTTTTTATATGTAGGTTGCATATAAATGATTCACCTTCGTACGATTCAATGAAATTACAATTATCCTCTTTATAGTGTTATTATACTTACATTAATATTAATAATCCTGGGCAAAGGATGTTTGGTATTCGCGCCACCTTCAATAGCGATGCCCAAGATCGGTTTGGTCTTCCTCACGGTGACTCTAAGATTTCCTTCAGAATCTGGGACGACCCTAGGACTATCCTGAATTCCGGTGTCACCGCGAGCCAATCTTTGCATAGACTGGTGTCGCCTCAATCCGCCTTCGCCCTCCAACAGCGCCTGATCATCTTTCATATCAAAGCTCCTAGAGAGTTTATGGGCCAATTCCTAGACAATAGAAAGATAATTACTTATAACAACGAACGGTGCCATTAAAAGTGGCTAATAGTAAAACGAAAATAAACAACGAACTTCGTTTAGATGTTGAAAAGCGCTTTGCGTGTTATAAGTGAAAGTAAATTACAGGATTTGTTGTTGTTGTTATTCTTGTATAATGAGAATCAACGTGTGCGTAAACGTCGAAGTTCTTAATTAATAAGGAGATTATTTTCACTGCGATTATTTTCACTACCATTATTAATTTCCATTAAGAGAAGTGAGAGTAACGCGAACGAAAGTGCATTAATCGGGTATTCCTGCATCTGGTTACATTGCAGGAAAGGCACGATGCAGAAGAGACGATGATAGAAAAAATAGCCGATGGGAATTGTTTGGGGCGGCAATAAAAATGATTATACACGTCCGACGTTATTAATTATCTCTAGTTAGTACGTTAATAGATTATCTAAGCAAAATTTATGAACGCAAGGGCCCCGACATTAACTCCGTCCTATATGATGATTAACTATTCATAAATACAGATTTATTGAAAAATGATCCGAGCGGAGATCGTAAATATACATGCAACAAATAAAAACATCTTCGAATGCCATCGGGGTGGTAATTTATTTATGAAACACAGTATTTCTATACTTTGCAAACAATCGTAACTTAAATGTGTTCTATCGTTTTGCATATTCTCGTCGGGGCGGTGATGCTTCTTTCTTTTCCTCAAAGCAAATTGCCGGTCGGTCATATCTCTCGTTCGAAGTGAACTCCTAGGATCGCCTTTCCTTTTTCGCCACTTATTTTTATTTTTGCACTCCGCTCAGCACACAAAGGATAATGAAAGTAGGGTATTTAAAGCAATTAATGGTCTCGTGATCTTGGAAATCTGACCCAATAACTGTACCCACTCGTGAACTCTTATTTAACCTCCACTTGGCCGCTTCTTTAAACAACACACGATTGCAGACACTACTACGCCTCTGCTACTTTCTATGTCAAGATTATAATCAGTGTCACTGCCATGCCCTTTCCATTTAAATACAGATTTAAAACAGAAACTAGTTTTACTATACACTCCGACAAATGCAAAACAAACGATAATCGATAAATCTCTGTGAAAGGAAATCCTATAACCGAGTTGTATTTTTATCCTATTTTGTGAAATCAAAGCAAAGTTCGTCTTTGAAGTTAATAATAAGAAATATTACAAACTACATCATACAAAAAAAGGTATGATTAGCATACTAAATACAATTTTTCTAATAAATACAGATTTAAACCAACTACTAGTTTTGTTTCACTATACTCAGCCAAATGCAAAACAAACATTAATTAATGAATTTCTGCAAAAGGAAATCCTGTAACCGAGTTATATTTCTATCCACTCTACATAATGACTAGTTTATGCAATCTTTAATTTAATATAATATTAATTAATAAACAGATCATTGAGAATAAATGAGAACAAGTAAGTAAACTTTTGTGTTCTAATTTATTTATTTATTTAATAAGAGCAGCACATTCATTTTTGATCATGCATCAAAATTAGAATATATATTTAAGTATATTTACAGATTTTTTTAAGAATTTCATTCAATTAATTAAATTTTGATGTCGTAGATAATGTAATTTATGAATTATTGTAAGTGTTTCAATTGGTAAGAGTAACAGTGTGAGACAGTTATGTGTGAAATAGTAAAGAAGCAGCACCAATTACCTACCTTATTATATCTATTGCGTTTACCATCGAAACGTTAATTACAATAATTACGCGTAATTGTCGATTCGATCAGAAAAAAATAATTAAATAAATTAAGTGAATTAAGTAAAATATGTAAAGGCGCAAAAATAATAGTCGAGTGGGCAATTAATCTTCCGTTATTTGGCGACGTGCATTGCACACGTCAAGGTATACTTATATACACATAATCTTTTGCGAATTGCTTCTTCTCAGTTCCCGTTAGAGCAATTATTTTGTACACACCTAAAATATTATATCTCATCAGCAGTTTGAACGGATCTACAATATGTATCTGGAAACTGGATTCGACCGAATGGAACGTATTCTTGCGTGTTGTTTCTATCTAGCCTATTGTTTGGAACAGCGTTGTTTGTGCTCAACAACACACTAATCTAATTGTCATGCACCATGCAGTGTGGACGTGAAAGTGAAATCTTGATATCCAAAAAGAAAGTACCGACTCCAAAGTAAAATATAATAAGAAAAATCAAAAAGAATAAACAAAAATAACTCCCCAAGAATGTTCCCATGAACCAACAGAAAACAATAAGTAAACTCGTACAAAAAAAAAATAAAATGTTAATAAAATTCTTTGTAAAAATCCCCTTTTGTATATCTCTCAAGTAATAATGATAAATATTATAAAATCATAATCAAAAGATAATTGCAATTACATAAAAAAAAATAGACTTCGTCTTTGTGTTTCGGAGAAAATTTGGTCTAGGCACACAACTACACATTTAGATAATTTGTTTCAAATTAAACACTGAACGAAAGAGAAAAAAATGCCAATTGTTCGCAATAAATAATAATAATGGAAGAAACTCTCGAAGGATGATGAATTTCGGTAAAAGAATTTCAATTTCGTGGAGAGTTTCTTCGTTGCTCATTTCTGAACTACTCAGCTTATCTATAAGACTAGTTTAACTAGAGTGCTCTAAAGAGGGGGTGGAAGTATTTACATATAATTTCGAAGGTTCGTGGGTGGATAATGGTGTAATCGACGTGGATGGGAGAAGTTAAATGAAAATGCGACGGGCGAAAAACGATGCGAAATTGGTTTCCAAGTGGACGACGCTTCGTTTCATAAATCAAGGTGCATATTCTTGCCGGCAAACTGTTTTGCATACAAGTCGCACAATCTACAATTTATTTGATGTATGGCGCCCAATTAATCGTGATTATACGGATATAGATGCACTTCAAGTTAGCTAGTACTTATTATGTAACTGTGATATATAGCTATATAAATGTTGAGACGCCTAAAGTATAGTAAACTGAGTGGAATATAGTATACAAATAAATAATTTAGCAATTTTCGGTGTATAAGACGCAAGTCGATGAAACTATATAGGAAGTAGCACGATTTTTTAAAGATTTATTTATCGAGAATTGATGAGAACATCCTTTTAACCTTGCCTTATGAATCAAAACAAAGAAATAAACTTCCGCGCTAGATGCGCATTGTACACGAGTTCTTAATCACGCAAAAGTACAAGATATACTACTTATATGAATTTCAATCATATATTCATCGTCTTTTGTAATACTAAACTAATCAAAAACATCAATATTTATTACAAATATAAACTGATATTTTCTATACAAAAAAAACAAAGTTATGTAAGATATAACTAAGAAGATACAAAGAAACATATTAAATTAATTTTGAAAAAATGCTTTCCATTTGAGTAACGTATCTGCTCGAAATGAAAATTGCATAACGAGGCTATAATTACTTATTACAAAACTATCGAACGTTGCGAAAACGATGTTCAATCACTTTTACTAAAACTATTTGAAATCTGTTACTAATTAACAAAAAAACAACAATACTTTGAGAGAATTCTAAACCTATTCTATATTAAGCTTATTAGTATTGATTTATTATAAGGAATATTTCAGAGATAAAACTTAAAAAACATTAAAAGATGTAATGAGATAAATTGATAACTATTTGAAATATGTTACTAATTAATAAAGAACACAATTTCTCAAAAAACAACAATACTGAATTCTAAACCTATTCTGTATTAAGCTTATTAATATTGATTTATTATAAGAAATATTTATATAAGAAATTACAAAGATGTAATGAGATGAAATTATGTATATTAACCTTCGTATATTACCGTGGGGTAATAAACACTCCAATAGCATTGAAATTAGATTAAATTACTGTTTTTTAAATTAATATTGGCGTAATATTAATGTATTAATAAAATTAAAAAAATAGAAATGTCAAGGAATTTTGAAGTCTATGATTTTTATTATTGAAAATACTTTCTTTGAAATGCTCTCAATAGTTGTATTTGAGTTGAAAATATTGTACTTATTCCAAAGACGTTTACTAGACTTTTCGTTGATGTTCAATGGCGGTGGTACCTTTATATAGTTATACAATGTGTTTTAAAGAAAAAATAAACGTTAGTATTCTGACTGCAAGACAAAGTATTATTAATCGATAAATAAAATAAAATAATAATGTAAATAATTAAGAGAGACGTGTTGCCCAACTAAAAAGGGCCATGCGGACAGTGCTTGGGGCTACGGTACTTAGTCAACTTACGAGTGGTCTGCCCCAGTACCAAGACTTGACTTTCTGTGTCCACCCGCCCAAGCTCGAGCGCAGGCCGCCAAGGTAACCGCTCTGCAACACACACCAACACTCATGCTATGCTCTCCTATTACTCTGGTACCCAGGTACCCACACGATACCATACCATCAGTACCATATACCCACTTTCGTGGTACCCAAACACAGCGCTGCTTCTTCGCCTGTTGGTAGTACCCATTCACTCTTTACTTGTTCTCCTGTTCACACAACGTAACGCGCGTATTCATACTTTAAAGAAGAAACAACTCATTCTTGTAAATTATATTATATTATTTTATAAAAATTTTAACTAATAAATTGCATATTTGTAGAATTCAAAACTGTAACTTGACTGTAACAATTCTAAATAAAAATACAAATTTCCAGCCAAGTTTGTTATTAAAACGCAATAACAATACATATGTTACAAACAAAATAATTTAATATCATGAAAATTAACAATTCTTGATGGAGATTTAATATACGTCTTTACTTTTTCTAAAATTATTAAACTGATTGAAATTTAAATTTGATCATTATATGTAAATTCGTCTCAAGGAACAATACGACGTTATTTTTCTTTCATTTCTAAAGTATTGTATTTCGTAGCATATTCATATATGCAAGCATTAATATTTATAAATAAAATCGAATCAAATTACATCGAATTCAAATAAAGAAACAAGCTTTAGGTATACAAAATTTATACTTGTATTTTAAATAATAAATTTAATCCATTTTTATAAGGAAATTAAGCAACATTTTATATTTATTGTTGATATTTTGTAGATATTCGGAATGTTAATTGTATTCAATTTTCTTATACTCCTTTTATATATTCTGATAAATATGCATATATATTTACGAATATTTCCATGAATCATTATTTTTTTACTTTAAACCGGATGGAAAGTTATGCATTGAAAATGCATGTTGTTCATTGAAAGGCATTCCGGAATCAGATAAACTGGCACCCCAGATGAATAGATACACGTTTTACGTGACCTTCAATTGGTTTTAATATAAAATTGTATGATTACGCAATTATTTGCTTTTTTTTAAATGTAATTTCAAATAACATTAAATCACCATCTATCACTATTAATTGACTCCCAGTTGGAGTACGAAGACAGTTAATATTGAGAAAACACAACGTAATGGATTGGTTTTTGCTTTAAAGCTAATATAATCACGATGAGTTGTATTTTAATCTGAGATAAAAGTCCGTAGAAGTAGAACAATTGAATTCATCAAATAAACCGATAGAGTACAAGGTCAATGGGTATATAAAATATATATATGTTAAATGGTTAACGGATCTTGGACTAATAAAATGATTGTAATAGTCGTGATCGTTATTTTACTATACCAAATGATTTTAAATCTTGATTAGATTAAAAAATAAGTTCCTGGTAAATATACTTAAAAATTATTATTGGCGGATTATCTATTATCCCAGGTTTTAGGGGTACTCAAACCAAGACATTTTCTTGTTGTTTAAAGTATTCTTAATCCATCCTGTATACAACTGTTGGTTTTAATTAAATTGGTATTTGATTTTTATAAGTTAAATTATTTATTTGAGAGAAAATATGTTAGAAATAAATGAATTTCAATGCATAAATATGTACATTCTTAGCTTAAGAAGTTCATGACAAATGTGAAATAAGAACTTAGTATTAAGAAATAAAGGGGTACTATTTGTCAAATTTGTATCTGTTCTAATAGTTACTTAACTAATAATTTAACAGTAAGAAGATGTTCGCTATCTATCGACTCTAACTATAACTGGTAAATTGTAGGTATATGAGTACTAACAGGTATGGTACTTCAGAACCACTCTACTCTACTTTCGCTCTTCGCTACATAAACATTCACCTAACACATACATTCCACTATACCATATAATTGATTCAATTATTTTCTATTTAAATTAACACCAATAATATTGTTATTATTATTATTCATATAAACACATTTTCTTTTCTAAAATATTACGTTATCTAGGCAGATATATTGCAATTTAATGATAAACAAGACATTCGATAATAAATAAATAATAACGGCGCCAAAACAACTTTCTCGTCTGACTTTTATTCGGAAATGTTACATTTCCATTAATGATATTGAATGTAAAAAAAAAAGAGATTATATGTCTCATAGATTGAAATTAATAACCTTATTTCAATATGAGATTTAAACTTAGAAGAAAAAAAAACTAATCTAAAATTGTAATTAATTAAAATAATAGGAACTGGGTTGAGAAAGTAAGGAAATAATGTTAAAGGTTAGTGAGAAGAGTAAACGAAAGTAATTTTGGTGAATGTGTATACTTATGGGAAATTTCATAATACCATGGAATCAAGAAAATAAAAATTATAAAAAAAAAGATTTTGTTTCATCCGTGGATTTCTCTCTATTATTGCAAGCACAATTTCATTTTGTATTTGTAAATCGTAGAACAATTTCTTTTTATAAAAAACCTATTGTATAAAATTTGCTTATTTTTTTTTATTTACAATTTATCAGTAATGGACATTACATAATAGAATTATAATACATTTGTATGATTTCTTTTTGTGAGAAATGTAAATTGAAAATGAGTCTTAGTGAGGATTGTAGATTTTATATAAAATTTCTTTAGAACTTGACGAAGAGCACTAAACCAAATACATATTTGATTGAGACATCTGGATAACTTTATTATCGAATCTTCGCTATCAGAGGTATCGTTAACTGAAGTATGACGTATGACGTGAAGTATATGTGTTGTATTTCGAGTCTTATAGTTTAAATTATTAAAAAAATAGTGTCCTTCATAACTATAAAAGAAAAGCCAAAAAAATTGTAAATTTTCAGTCGATATTTGCAATTAATTTACTGAATGCTAATACTAATACTAATTTGCAGATAATAATTATAAGTTTACCAAAATAGTCAATGAGATTCAGTCCTTTACTTTTACTTTACTTTTTGTTGTAAATGTTATTTTTAGTAATACCATAATTATATTAATTTATTTTTTATACTTTTAAATTTAAATTGATGGACTTCAAAATTACAATTGATAGCTACTATAAATCATTAATATTAGTTTACTTTGCATCGGGCTTATTATAATTGGATGAATGTTCATTTCTATCAAACGTATGTTTAGTTAAATAATTTCGATCCAAAGATGTTGCCTCAAGATAGCAAACATTTAATAATATATAATCAGATCGTTGTACTACGAAAAACAAAACAATAATGATAACATATGTAATTGATCATTTTATTACCGGTATTTGTTTAGAAGTTGTTTCCTTTTCAACTAATCATCGATCAAGAGTTTAACCAATATACAGTGAAACCTCGCTTAACGAGTTTAATCCGTTCGTATAGTGAAACATATTAAAAAATACACATAAAATTTGTACACAAGATTTAAAAATGATGTAGCAAGCGCGCAATCCGGGACTGCTCTTCTCATCGTAACTCGTTATGCAAAACTTCGCTCGTTAAGCGAGTCATTTTTCTTACAATTCATTTTGTTCATTTAGCGAAATGCTCGTTATGCGAGGTTCCACTGTATATTATGATCACCGTTCAACTATTAATAGTTAGATCACCCCTTCAAGTATTTTCCTTGACAAACGTTTCCTAACTTAAAAAATATCAATTATCTGATTAAAAATACACTCTTTATTTAGCACTTGATCATACAAATCCGTTCGAATTAATTATATATGCAATAAGTAAAAGTAGTGAACATTTTTTCAACTTTCAATAATCGCATTAACATTCTTAAAAATTGCAACGGTTATGTATGCATTTCACTGTCACATAATCTTTCTCAATGCATACTTATATAATATTTGTGTATAACATTGCAAATGAAAAAAAGGTGTTAGTCGTAGTTCGTTCTAGACATACCGGTATTGTACATACAAAATTGATTGATTGATATGAATTCAACATTTGAAACGAAAGATAATAATTACACTTATTAAGTGTATGTACTTTAACCCTTCGTTACGTTTTGACATATATTAAGAAACTGTAGTTTTTTTTATAAATTCAAGTTTTTTGTTCAAATAAAAGTAATTTATTTTGTAATTGATTATCGACTTGTAATGGATCAACAGTAATCATTCAAGGTCAATAACGTATGTTGAATTGATTTTATTCAATAAAGAAAATGCATTAAAAAAATGTAATTTAAGTAACTGTTATCGCTGGTAGCTTGTGTAAACAAGATCAATGTTAATTTTGGTAAAAGGTCACTGACCTAATGCTAATAATTCTCCTGGAATAACATATTTTTTGTTATTCCAAATAAATGTTATTCATCAATATGGTTATTAACAGTCGTAATGGTACAATGACGATTATGCAATCATGACGCAAAAGAAAATCCCTCTGCGGTGGGTTAATAAAATAGATACTACTTCCTACTTACACCTAAGTGAAAGTTATGAATCATAAGATACATGATTAATACGGATACGATCATTAACCAGGAACCCAAAATTCTGTCAACGAGAAGAAAAGTGTTGCGCAACGAGTGCCAAATATGTACGTCAACAATAATTTATTGCAAAATAATTATGTAAACTACGTTGTTGTACTATAATATAAAGTCTTTGTTGACACACACACGTCAAAGGTCCATTGACCTTTATGACCCGTCATTCTGTATAATGCATATGTCTGCATTTCTCATTAATATTTTGCTACGGGTTTCTGTAAAGATCCATATATATATATATTTTAAATGCATGAAGTGGATATATAAGCTTATCGTTTATTACTTGACTTGAAACAATATTTCAGCTTTTACTTTCCACCTGAGACAAGGAATTTCCAATGCAATATGTTTTACAACCACGAAAAAGTTCAATTTGCTTTATGCAATTAACCGGAAGGATTGGTGCACGCATAAAAATGAAAGTCGGAGAGTATTGAATGTTAACATGAACAACAATAAATAAAAGAAGGCAGAGATGAACTGTGCTTTTATCGATGGAATAAATAGCCGAAGAACACCGCCCGAGTGGATGTAACTGTAAAAATTAACTTAATGAATTGTATTCTCACGGTGCTAATAAAAGACGAAACGAGAAGAAAAAAACGGGAAGAGGAGAAGAACCCGAAGCTCCATTTAAACACCAACACTGATTTAATGCAATATTAGTTGATTTTCCTGTCCGGACCGTTCCACCAATAACCGAAATCATAACGGTCAAAACGAAAATAAATGAAATTGAAGACGAAAGAGAATTCGCCATAAATATTAACATCATCATGCATTATAATTACGAAGGAGATGTTTTAAAAGATCATCTATCTGACTTTTTTAATTGGAACCATTTACGATCAAATCGAAGAATGCAAATAATTAATTAGGGTTTAAAAAGTAGAATGGTACCAATCAATGTTGATATATGGATACATTTGTATTTTTTATGCTGTGGTGTAAATCAATTAATAATTACTTTAAATGTCATTGTTTTTAAAGTTTAACATTTAAAATTAAATTTCTAAGAAATAATATTATTTGATAAATAAATCATTATGACCCTCACAACAATTTAAAAGAGAACAAACTTTTTAACGAGAAAGATAACCGTGTTCCTCTGAGAACAATTTCAAAAAGATTCCAATGCCATTGATTTATTGATTTTAAAAATGATAATCTTATTTTCATTTTCAATTTTACTTCAGTTCAGTTTTTAATTTGCAATAAATATTATTATTAATAATAATAAGATGAAGCTATTTCTATAACTATTGCCATTAACTACTGTATCATATAGTATATCTAGTATTAAAGTTATACTAGATATGAAAATTTATGAGGATATTTATATGTACTAAGAACATCCATCAATTCCGATTTTACTTAGTTGCTTGTACTACTACTATATTAGCACCGTTCCATCTTCGTTTTGGATATATGGATTTGCATTTGGAATAGCCTACGGCTCATTATAGTCGGTAATCAGGCAACTACTAATATATATGGTAATTAGATTAACAGTATATAGATATGTAATACAAGGATATTGTAATAAATATATTGAGCTTGGGACTACAGGTGTGACTAATGTACATTAGTCACAATTCATTATAATTTTTTGTTCCAATAATCATTGTGATCTAATATGAAATACTTGTAAAACAATATGGATTGTTCCATTATTCTCCTCGTTTTTATTGTGCAATGCATTTCTATCATTAGCCCAAGGATATCGTAGTATGAAATAATTTAATTGGAAATGCATTATTATTCTTTGGTTATTTCTCCATAAAACATCAATTAAAGAATAGTTAAATTATTGATTTAAATTTATATAAAATACAATTTTTGTTTCATAAATATTTAATTCCGCAGAATTGAATATGTTACAAAACAAAATCTATTTTAGAATAGTTAAAATATTATTTCAAAAATGATGTGTATCTAATTTTGAGTATGTAAAAAAATGTTTCTGTTTGTTCAATTGATGACAATTTAATTCTGATAAATTTAATATTTCATTTGCGTAACAAAGGCCAATTTAGGAAATAGGATTATCTAAAATAGATGCCGTAATTTCAAACTCGTTTATGCTCCGCATGTTCTAAATGGCACTGGACACTATATAATTCGTTGCAGATTAGAGTTTGTGGTGGTCACAAAGTCATATAGAATAAATTCTCTGGAGTAAACACCGAAATTTTGTCCATATATAGTAAGTACATGATGATCTTGTTTAACGCTTAGAATGCGGTCCTAGTTTACAATTTAAAGTTTTTTTTGGGCTTCGAGTAGATCAAATTAGCGTTAATCGAGAAAGCGCTGAACGAGATCATACTATAGACTAGTGATAACAAACCTATGACTTGTCAATAAAAAGATTTTCGCTTGTCGTACAATATCTCAAATATACATAATTGACAACTTGTAAGAGTATCATTACTTGCAATTAAATTTATATTGACTCTTCTATTGTATTATAAAATTGCTTAATATTGGGTGAAGTAAAAAGTTCTGAGCTTTTTATCCCATACATCGAGCTTTTTCGTGAGACCAGCCTTATGCAAATGGTTCCAAACGGTTTTCGTGTTAATCTTTACTTCCTGGGCAATGGAATAAGTGCTTAAATATTTAGTTAGTTTGAAAACTAATTGGAAATGAATTGCATTAACAAAGATTATTATTATATTTGTATATTAAAGAAGAAATCCATGGAAGACTTGTACGGTTTCACAATGAATTAGATGTATTTAAATAACGTTACATTGATGATCTATATAGGAAATCAGGAAAATGCAAATTGTAATATAATTGACGCATACGTTAAATAATCTGCATGTGTTTAAAAAAAAAACATTGCAATGTAAAAAAATGTGATTATTTTCACGCATTGTTGTTTGGGTATATTTACGTATTCCGGATGTTGTTGATGCATAAAGCAGAAATTCACCCACCAGTTGATATTATAAAACTACGTCCATTGTGTTCAGTTATGGTTTACACTCATCCATATACCGATTACATTCAATGCTCTGACAAACAATGGCTCGAAAATAAAACATAAATTTATATTAAAATAAAAGGACACGTCCTGCGAGTGCATTAACATTGACAAACCAACCACAAACCACACAATAAATTTAATAATAATAATTTTTTTGAAAATCATCATTTTTTTTTATTAAATCTAAAACTCAAAAATTCAATACATAATAGGTTAACGAAAGGTACGAACTGCGAACAAATCGGACAACAACACATGTACGTAATTACCGATTAATTGACGTGACTTTACGGAGCTAATACTAGTGGTAATATGAAGCCTAAGCTGCTTCTTTAACGAAGATCGTCTTTGAACGGATTATAAGAAAATATGAATGAAATAAATTTTCAGCAAAAAATAAACTTTCTAAAAGTAATTTATAAATAATATTACCGAGAATCATGCAACAAAATAAATTTATTCCAAAAACTTATATTAGGACTTTTATGTGTTTTATTTATAGTGAGGTTTTTTTTTAAATATCTTTTGCGTGACTCCCGAATATCTGACAGACGTACCAACAACGATGTGCAGAAAGTAGCCAATATTAGTTGGTGTCTCATGTCACGCATAGAGATTTTTTTAACTTTGTTTTATTTTCGCAAAGGACGTTATCCTTTTATTAACCGAAAGTCATGTTGACTCCAAATAAACTATTTTTATATACAATTCACAGAAGCACTCAAAGATAAACCGATTTAAATCGTGTTCAGCTTTAATACCAAGAATCGACCCGGGCGGATTTCAAGAAACAAATATGTATCATACCAATTTAATACACGTGATGCAAACAAATATATATATACATGATCATTGCAATGCGAGCGCCATAGTCTATAGTCCGAATTTATTATCGAATAATTCTAAAATACGTTCTTGCATTCGAATTGAGTTTGTTTTTGTTGTTTTGTTGTTGCTGTTGTAATTCGGGCATCCAGCTGCGCAAGAAGCGGCATCGCGAGGTACTAACGACCCATTCTGTAAGGGCTTAAATTAAATAGAAGCTCGGACTTGAGTTAGGAATGGAAAGCATTTTACATAAGATTTTTTAGATTTAAAGATACTGCACACGCGAAACGTATGCACGGGTAGCCGGCCGTTTGTTTTTATTCCCCTCGATGATATTTATGTCCGTGCATCGGCTTCGGATGCAAATAAACTGCAACCGAAGAGATTTATGGATTCTGTTCGGAATTTGATTATAATCCCGATATAATTTTCGTGCGGACGTCCTCGTCCGACAAATTATAACTAAATCTTTCAATATATTCTATTGGTATAACATCAAAGGACATTAGTTATAAATTAGTATAATTACAAGATAAATCATTCGAATTTTAATTGACATTTCAATTATATAATAAATATTCAACTGATTAACTAAATGCAATTAGTTTCTATATAGAAATTTATTTTGCAATTATTATTTACTTTTTTTCCTTTAATACTCTTTAGATTATCAAAATTTAACCCGTAAAAACTACGGACAAATAAATAGAACACAAGTACCAACTATGGGTCAAAATGACCCAATTATTAGATTTCATTTAAATAATATTATGTTGGGACAATAATTTTCGTGAATATTGAAACACATTTAATTTAAATGTAATTATAAATTATGTTTCAGATACAATAAAAAACTAATTACCATTAAAATATAATTTTTTGATTATAAATACAAAATGGTTCTATTAATTCACTTAAATATATTTCAACCTCAACAATTATTGAGTTGCTATTGATTATTTGAACAGTGTAAGGTAATTTCCAATTTATTTTCAAACAATGAATGCAATTACGTCTTTTCTTCGACGCATTTTAAACATTGAGACCATTGTTGACGAAATTGGAAAGTGCGCTTTTTGGCGGAAGTCCTTAAAACTATTTTAATTACGAAACTTAGTCACGGGCAAGAATTATAGCGTTTCTGATAATAACTCAATTTAAAAAAGATTTAGCGTGATTATGGCTCGAAAAATGTAACGGAAAGTATAAGAAATATCCGTTAACGGACAACTAACGAGTTTATTAAACTTTTTTTCTTTACAAATAAGATGTAACGAACATTTGTTAATCATTGACAACAGCCACAAGACAAGACAAACAATCCATCAATTTTACAGATTATTTTCCTGTTAATTTAATCTAAATATGGATTAATTAATTTCTAATAACATAGCATAATTTAAAGATAAAATACTCAATTAATACTCTAATAATTAGTGTCAACTTTAAAGAACCAATTAAAATAATAATAATAATCAATCATTAAAAATAAATACATTTTAATTAAAGCATTAAAATTAATTATTTTCCTTATGTTGTGGCAAGACGGAAATAAACTTTGTAAATAAATAGATTAGAAGATTAGTATGGAAATGGCGTTTCCTTATTGTGTCTATCGTCTTCAAGCGGCGATTCATAATAGGATATCCGAATAGAAAGTATACGCAATAAAATTGATTGCAGATAAAATTTGAAATTGGAATAGAATGATTCAACTAATTACAAAAAAAAACTTCTTATGAAACACCCATACTAAGAATATAACATTTTTATTACTTTTCATTAATATATACATTAATTAAGAATTATACTATTATGTAATATAATTTTATGATTATAGTTTTTCTCATAAAAAATAGAACTTTTTCCTTTTCTTTACTAACGAATGAATGTATGCTCATAGTATTTTTTAGCTCTGAAAACGAAATTTTGCTTAACAAAGTAATAAAAATATTATCTACTATCATTAAATTCTAGTAAATTGTTATATAAACATGTGCACTTTTTCTATATTATCGTTCTATTATCGAATTTGTCACTATTATTAAGTAGTTTTTAGAGTGATAATATTATATACAAATTCTAAGGATTAATTAAAGATTAATTATTTTATTAAAAGTTCAATTTGGAGATTGATAACATTTATGTTTGAAAATGTTTTCAATATAGTGTAAACACGTGATAACTTCAAGAAAGCACTTCGAATAAATTAATGATTTGAAAATTATCACACACTTAATCTGATGACAACTATCGAGGCTTAAAAAGAGATTAACAGATTTCTTACGGATTAATAAAAAACATTAACGAATTTATCTGATGATATTTAGATATAAAAACGTTTTCTACTTTGAAAATAGTAATGGTTTCGTAATTCATGTAAAACTAATAAATATATACAGCAATACCTCGCTTAGTACGGATAATCCCTTTCGCCGCAATGTTTGAAACCGGACTAATTGAGTCACTAAAAACATTTGGAGCCGCACTATGTGAGGTTCAGTTGTAATTATATTTATGTACTTATAATATGTACAATTTTAGATATGATTATAATCTGTTATTATCAAATTACAGTTATATGTTTTGTGGGAACTTACGTCAGTAATAAGTTATTACCGTAATAATTTATACTAATCCAATAATCGATGTCAGAGTAATAATTTAGTCTACTTCAATAATGTATGATAATAATTATAGTAAATATTATGAATTATTTAACATTCCAATAAGAAAAATCTAATGATTCGATTTGTTTGTATAAAATTTTAATGATAAACACATGCTTAAATCCCGTTAACAATAATATTATCCATTCTTCCAGATGCAGATATCTAAATTTAGAAACTAAATGGAAAATTTAATGTCCGCAAAGCAAAGGTAAGTATTCTACATCATAGCAAATATTGTTCTTCCCGCTTCCTCTTCGCGTCGAGCTAATGCAAACTAATGTTCACGAATCCCATTACCTAACATTACTTTTCATAACGAACGCTCAGAGTAATATAAAAAGAAAAGATCAAGAAGCGAAAATTCCATCAGCGTCAAATACGTTCTCGCTTATGCAACGGATTTATTGTCAACGCGATAATTGCAAAGTGCCCCCGCTTACATAAACCAATTAGTGGAATAATTAAACGTGAATTGTAAGTTGAAAAGCCCGACGCATGAACGCAATGAAAGTATACTTATTTTTAACTTATTATTTATTTTTTTCTTCTTCCTCCTGTTTACGTGTTATTGCTCTATCCTCTAATTGTAAATTCTACGGCCACGTTCAATTCTTGATCTTGAACGTTGTGTGAATCCGAATTTAAAACAACAACAATAACACTGTGTTATATACATAATTGCCAATTATGTCTACCTTTTTGACTTAAACGTTTCAACTCTTTTAAATTATAGAACAGAATACTAATGTTATAATAAAAAAAATTGTAGGTCATTTTATGAAAATTTATGAAAAATGTCAACGTATCTCTTTAAAAACCAATTTGGGAAATGCTGATGCACAGTTTTCATCGCAAAGTGTTTTAAGTGCGTTTTAGCTATTATACATTGAAGGACGTTATTTTCAACAAAACGCCGACAAACGCCGTTGCATAATAAACATAAAAGTGCAGAATATTTAGGAAAATTAATTTCGGAAATGCTGAACGCACACTTTTGAACATAAAGGATTTTAAGTGCGTTTTAGCTATTATACGTTGAATGAAGTTAATTCCAACTAAAAACACAAAAGTTTATATAAAACCTTATGGTACTAAATTAAATCTATCACTAAGATTCTATTGCATAATCCTATAAAAAAAATGAAGAAAATTTAGATGTATCACTAAACTAACGGTTACATAAGTTTTTTTACCGTTCTGTAGTAAAATAAAGATAAGATAATGCTCTTGTAAGTTAGAGACTGACATTTGTCGGTGATCATTAGAGATGAAGGTAAATAACATGTGTATTACATAAAATGTTATGCTTTGTGATGACCGCAAAATGAGAAAACTGCGTATAACTTTTACAAAATAACATGTCGTGCGAAGGCTGAAATCGCGCCTTACTTCTCCACATTAGTTTGTACCACATACTTCTTCTATTTGGATAACTGCAATTCCATAAACTAAAAACCCAACAAAAGATACAAGATTCCATTTTAGGAACTACGTATTTTATAATTTTCTAATCATTATCGCAATTGAAAGAGGAACGCACAATTAATGAATAATCATCTTTGAGGTTCTTCCTGCAAGAATACCTATAGACAAATAACGTCTAATTGTATTCGTCCCATTTTCGTGTACAATTTGAGAGCAGCTTAAACTTGACCCAGATCGGAATAAAAATTTAAATAACACAAAAATTTTAACAAAAGGCAATGAAGCATATGCTTCAGAACACCTTGTACCTAATTTAAATTGGAACCGAATCATTTCGCGCGACTGACATTGTTAATTTAACTAATTGCGATTTAATGCTCGGAAACGCATTTAATTTATGGACGGGATCAGACTGAAACATTGATTGGTTTCGGAACTAATCGAACCATTCCCAAACGAGATGCATGCATTTTGTATGCTCACTGTGCCAGAGCTTCAATCTGTTCTTCTTTTCAGATGAGTGAAGTTATTTTTAGACTGAATAAAATTACTGTGGATGCATTTAATAACAATAACCAGTCTCTGCATCACTTTAATTAAGTCTATTGAAGAGAATAACACTTTCAGTTTGAAATGTCAATTAAAAATCGAAGGACAAAAAATATAAATATATATGCAAAACGCACATCTCTAATCATGAGTTATTGACCAGTTTTTTCTTTTAAATATATGCGTTCTTCTATTAATCCTTTTGTGGTTTAAAAAAACACAGTTTAAAATTTGATTCGTGTATAAAGGTAAATGTAAATTAACAAGGATGTTATATGAATGATTTGAATACTAATGACGAGAAAAAGATAGAAGCGTCTATAAAGTAGGAAGATTCTATTTAAATTAACTATCCGAGACTGTTTTTTTTCTTGGTGACTAAACTAAATTATTTTACAATTTGTTCTACTCAAGCGGAGTCTGTTAGACGCCAGTGGGTACAAATCAACCAAAACTTTTAAAACTGGAAAGGTGGGCAACCCCAACCTATGTACCTTCTTCGTATTGACTTATGTAAAAGCAAATCACGCCATTTTAGAGTAATGAGTTAAAGGCTTAACAGCATAATATTCTTAGCAGAGTTTCTCAGACGCCACGCGATTAACGATGTTACGAAATGCCGCGCGATTAACGGTGGGTTAAAGTCATTCAATTATTATATTTCAGTATTATCGTTTTTCGATTCGATAATGATGTAATTTTCATTTTATCTGTTATTTACCACACGCTACGAATAGAACGGCATTTACAATAAATGTTATCTTCAATTAACATTGATTATTATACACGATTGTAATTGAAAACGGAATATATAATGAATAAAATATTAATAATCTTCATTGTGTTGCTAATTTCCTCTGCAATGAGGTTCTTCCTGGAAGATTAGCAATAATGTATGTAGACATCTCTCAGTCATATCTAATTGCTTTTGCATTTAATTCACATAAAAATATTATGCAATCTTATGTTACTACTTCAAATTGTAAATTTATTGCAATAATAAATTTATAAATTTTAACGTGAATCTTTGGATTTCCACATAGTAATTTTAAATTTTCTATCTGTTAATTTTAAGCTTAGATTTATAGTTTTATCAATTTCCATATTTCTACATTCAAAGGACTTTAAATGATAAATCTTTATAAATATTACGAAATTGAACACACTTTTTGTTAGTTTCTAGTTGAAGTGATTTTCTAAGTCAATTTGTTTTTTTGGTCTAAATTAAGGCATATTCATCAAACACAGTATCTTTTTTTCAGTTTTAGTAAAAAATTAACAATAAATCAGATAATAATTATAAATTTGATAGAAATTATATGTGACATTAATATTCACTTTATAAGTATAGTTTTATATGGCTTTTCAACTATAGATATTCATTTACTTTTACAACAAATACATTTTTTTTCTGCATGAAATCCTCCCATTGTACGGTTTTAAAGTCCTCGATTAGTCCTGTTTCAAACACTGCAAGATATTGGATAAACCGATTTCTAGGATTATTACTTTTTCTAAAATGCATTATATTTTTATAGAAATACCTTATTTAATATATAAAAAAATATATACGAAAAAACTAAACTCAATTACATAACGTGAATACCTTTCTTGACTTTGATTTAGATAAATAATGTTTATACTTTATTTAGGATTTTATGTAAAAAATCCTTATACAAAGCTTACATAAGTCAAACGATTTATTTATTGCTCGCGTTGAATTATTTCAATAATTATATGTAATTAATTATACAGTAATCTAAGCGGATTTTAGTAATAATTATTACGGTATTCCGTATTTAGATAAAATATGTTATAAATTACATAACTATTTAATTTTTTTTCGCAATTCGCTCCAGTAAAGGTGCAGTTGTAATAGAAAAAATATTACGTATTATGTTAAAATTACGTAATGATAATAATATGTTTTTTATACGTGTGTATATACTGTTTTAATTAACTTAAAACTTCATTTTCATTACTTTAACCTAAAAAAAATGTAAATTTGAGAAATAATAAAAATTAAAAATTAGTAAGTAATAAATTATAGTTTTTATATTTTCATTATAATGGAAAAAAAATATATGGGATATTTTTTTTGAAAAATAGCTAAATTTAGTTTAATAATTAATGAGCAGTTTGAATAATAATAAAAATATTGAATATATATAAAATTTATTGTTAAAAGTAAGTTGTAATTAAAAAGAAGGTGGCATCAATTAAAAATTGGTTGCCGGATAATTGAATCAATTATACTAATCATTCACACCGTAGTCTATTAGAAAATTTAATATCCATCTTTCTCTTACCCATTAGCGAGGCTACATATAATTCTAATGTAATTATGGAAAGGCAACGCCGCTTACCTGATCCTTTATACCCAGAAAGTGAGATAGAGGGAACAGACATGGAACAAAACAAAGCATATTCATACCAGGTGAGTCAGTCCAACACGAACCTGACTTAAGTAAGGTTCTATAAAAGAGCGTGTGCGCATTTCTTCTACCTGTCTTTACTTAACATCCTGTCATCGTCGACTGCGGAGGAACAAAATACAGCGAGAAGCAAACAAAACGAAACGGAAAAGTAACAAAAAGACGGAAAATTACTAAAAAAAATAAAATAAAAGAGAAACAGATACAAGAGGAACAAACGACAGAAGCAGAATTATATATATATATATAAAGTAGTGAAAATACCTGACGTAACTGTGCCGGAGAAAACCCACTTTTTAAATCTTCTGCAATTCTAAGTAAGTATTGTTTTTGCTCACTTTGAAAATCCCGATTGTTTTGCAAGTGCATTAAGTAACGCATTGTTAATTCGAGATTTCTACCGTACACCGTTTTTTTTTTTCTTTCTTTCTGAAATTCGTTTTCTCAGTTGAATTGAAGTTGATCTCGCTTAAACAAGGTAGAAAGTTTACCAACTTTTTCTTCCCCCTTTTATTACGTGACCGCTGATTTATTCGCGAATCGCCATTGCGTAAACGTCCAATTACATAATCGCAATTAATCGCAAACGACGACCGGTAACCTTTCGCGACAACTGTAAAACGCTGATAAAAATGAAATTAATTGTTGTTTGTTGCTCATTAAAGCCGGAGAAAATCCGGGAAGAGCGACGTTCGTTACGTTACGTAACACACAGCGCGTATTATTTATATGGGATACTTTCCGTGATAAACAATGCAAATCATAATTCATGGTTATTTATTAGTTTAATTAAGCTTTAATGCGCGCTCTCATATTTATTTTTGTTTTTCTTTTACCTCTTCTCTTCAATATGTTGAATGTATGCTGCGCACTGTGAACATAAGCGGTGATTTTAATAATAGATCAGTGCACTAACCTTCATATGAGTCACTCTTATTAATGGTACTATACATCATATTTAATAAATCAGACCCACTGCGCTCGAATACTTGGCATATCTGTATGCATGCAGATTGAATCAACGTTCTTCGTACTATTTTATAACAAACGTAAATACACAATGTTATCGAGATGTAAATTACAAATCTGCAAACTTGACAAATAAGAATTGTTTTGATTCAATTTTGAAATATATTTATCTACGTACATTAAGAATTATTTATCAAATTTCTACTTAAATTATCAATATTTTATCTCTACGTGATTATGTTAACTAAATCCGACAGCTTTCGTATAAAAATCACAATAAATTAATAAACAAATATTATTTAAAAAAAATTATCGATCATTATCAAATAATAATTATCTTGCATGCTTTTACTTTATTTATTTTCAAATTTAAAAAATTAATAATTTATATTGAGTAATTGAACTAAAATCGATAAGTTTCTCTATATATAAATTATAATAAATTTATCGATAACTTAAAAACTATTATTTAATGTTAAATTTTATCGAATTTCAAATCTACGATCTTTTTTTTTCAACATAATTTATAAGTACATTTTTCGTAAATATTTGTCAATTTCAATTTTCACATTTTAGTTCATTAATATTTTATATCTACATTAATTTCGTTGTATATAAAATTATTTAATTATTATTTTCATACTAACAAAAAACAACAATTATTCAAATTAATCGTTTTCTAGTGTATATATATTGCGCACACCAAGTGTTGTTTTCGAAACTGCGAATTTGCACCAAAAACAAATAAAAAAAATCTACATATTGTTATGTGCTATTGTGTCTTCCATACGCTATCGAATGAAAGTATGTATTCGTTCTCTTTTTTTTGGTATCGTTCCATGCATATCTTTCGTGTGGGAAAAACTTCGTTGACAATAGTTAAATCCCAAGGTATTTTACTTGCTCGAATATCTTTCTCCTCGATCTTAAATCTTAGTTTATGTAGAAAAGTATTTAAATAAAGCAATACAAGTTGTTTAACCGTACTTTTTTATAACGTTTTTTTACGAAATAATCTTCTATTAGTATTATATTCATATCAACATTTATTAAACAATTATAATTTTTGTCATCTCAAAAAAATAAGTTATTAATCTATTCTAATTACCATTATTAGTCAATTATGTAATAGTTTAAGACGAAGCAGTGAGAGTGGATCTATAGTGGGCCCTCAAATAGTAAAACTAACTGTTATCTAAGGCCCACGACTTTCCAAGACACCCCTGTCATCAATTTTAGTAACTATAATTTTCTCTATTTGAAATCATAAACAAAAAATGCTATCAAAGTATCTCTTTTCTTAGGAGCTCAAACAAAGATTTGAAGTTCCACTGCTGAGATGAAGTTTTCAATTGCAATTTATATTTCTTATAAGACAAAACAAACATTTACGTTACTATTATATCCGTTTATTACGTGATTTCTTATATGAACGTATACAAATTACACTTCTTTGAATAACCACACATAATGGAAAGTGTTTGCAATTGAATTCACTTAAAAGTAATATGAAAAATAAAATTCTATTTACTCTTCATAATTGCGTTTTTTTTTTGCAAGTAAATACAGTTAGTTGCTTTTCATTTTGGTTGAGAAAATTGTATCTTCTGTTCTGCATAATTACCTGCACGAACAAACTTCGAGTTTGGTGAGCGCAAAGTTTACTGTAAACATTTATTTTTAATGGCCATATAAATTACACGTTGATTTTACATGAAATATAGCTGCAGAAAGCACTAAAAATATATATAATTTTTATACTTGTATATTACGCTTTAAACGTAATAGCATAAATTACATTAATTTCGTAACGCAAAAGAATACAATTACTGTATAATTTTCAATGATGCGTAACTGATTATTTTTCATAAATATATATATTTATAATAAATATTCAAGAAACGTTTAGCAATTCTAGGAAAAACCGGGTGGAAATTTCCTTTAGTTACATAATGTATAGCGCAGGTGTTAATTCAATCTTGAGAACGTTTCAATCGATGTTTTTTTTAAAGTATTATCAAGTAAATTTATAGTTAAAGTTGAATGTAAGTTTAAATCTAGTTTTTAGTTGCTAATGCTTATTTGGTTAGATTCATCCACTGTTTCCATTTGGAGGTCATCATGTATCTTCTCGTTGATTAAACTGGATATATTTATACTTTCTAGTTGCTCTTTATTTTTGAATGTCAAGATTCAAATAGTTTTTTTTTAGAAATTAATTATTTTTTTCTTAAGTCAATACAGTTTCATAATATTTTCTTACAGAAATTATTAAGGGTTGTTTGTGTATGTATTAGAATACAATAAATTTAATTTGTTTTTACTAAAAAAAACTATGGAAATTAATTCTTATAAGGAAAAAAAAAATGTTTTTAAACTTAAATTATGTATATAAAGTAGACATTTACCAAAACAAAATTATAAAAAAACATGGGATGAAACATTCGCAGAACAAAAACAATCTTGTGACCTTAATAACGAGGAGTGAAAAAAAATATAATATCGTCATGGATATTTCTGTCAATAATATTTAAATTATTCCATTTGTCTACACATTTCTCTCTCTCTTAAAGAATAACAAAATAATAAACAAAAATAAGCAGCATCAAACTCGAAAGCACATCAATTAAGTTTCATGCGTTTCAAATAAAACTTTATTCGCTCTGCACATAAAAGTACCGCAAAACATGTAACGAAATCATCGCCAATAGCGAAGACATTTTTACGACCATCAAAAGCGTATATAAAAAAAATAATGCAGCCAATAAAAACGAATCTCTTTCGCATTAATTAACATTTCAGATGTGCAATAACACATCTTCCTATTTTTTTTATTCTCTCTCCTTTTGAATTGACATTAACTTAGAGGCCGCTCAATTATTTTGAGCGATGCTCATTAATTTTGCAACGTATTAATAATAATATAATAATCGCAGTTTGCGCAACGGCTTTTCAGGAAAACGTAATTTCGATTATTGACTTTAAGGACATGCGATAGTCTGGTAATTAGTGTAATTGTTTGCTTTAAAAACTTTGACGCAACTTCAGCTCCGAAGACAAAGTTATGTTACGCAACGGTCTGTGTATTGCATTGTCTGTAACAAAAAAAAATCAACGCTGTTACGCTTTATTGCGTTCGAACCGATTTCACAGTGATCTTCGAAAGTACCCAATAAACTTCGAGTTCGAGAATCAATTAATTTCGAGTGGCTTACATAAGTCATTAATTGAATTGATTTGCCGCGCGACTTTTATTTTTCTTCACTCGTTTATCTTCTTGACTTATTTTTATTATTGCATTGGATCGATAGTTGCCTTCTTCGTTTCTTTTTTTTCTGAAAGCACAAGCTGCGACCATCTATTACGAGAATGAAGATTAATAAAACGGAGGCCGGTTTCGCCATGCAGCTTAGCTCTCCTCTCTCCATCGATAAAATATCAATGGCTTTAATTCCTTTTTGCATACCTGCGTGTAAAAAAATTGAAGCAACTAAACGCAGAAGAAAAAGGAAGAACTTTGGCATAACTCGATGGCCGATCTGAAAGAGACTAAGTGTGCAATAACCCATTGATAAAGTGGTTACATAGAGAGGCT
>NW_017097445.1:0-32707 GCF_001412225.1 Nicrophorus vespilloides | reverse complement strand
GAACGCAACTTGATGGTCGTTCGTTCGTTCGATGCATGCATTATAAAGTGCGGTTGTAGTTCTTTTTATGTTCCGATGGTTGGAATAATTGTGTGATTACCATTGCGGAAATAGTTGGTATTCGTGCGTATTGTACGGGCCCAAGGAAATACAAATTAAAACGGTTCTGTGAATAACGACTACCTTTTTTTTGTTTATTTCATGTCCGATAAAAAACCTTGAACCACACGTTTCATACAGCACGGTCAATTCGACAATATAATGTAATTTAGAAAGAAAAGAGATAATTAGCGGTGTATGCTTGTTCTTGTTACCGAGCCAATCTATTTATTAATTAATCTGAAATATTACTTTTCACAAGTTATTAAAGATGTATGCACTCGTTTCTTTAACAGTTTGTGTTCATAGAACACTAATTAAATCATAGAAGAACTTTTATAAGTTAATTAATGTGAAAGTTTCATGAAACAAAACAGAATATATTTAATACAAGCCTTCATCTATTCAGTAAATTTAGTTATTACAGCTATACCTCGATTAGACTGTCTAAAACCGGACTATTCAAGTACATTAAAAGCAGAAAAAAAACTATAATTTATATTCTGGTGAATCGGGTAACTGCACTATGTTCTCAAATAATTCAATTTACCCTATGAATCAGTCCATTTTTATTAATATTATTGTGTGTCATGAAAATGTTTACTTTTTTTTTACTTTTTATTGATGTGTTCTATAATATTGTTTCATAGATGAAAATAGTGCATAAACATCATATTTTTAAATATATATATAAAAATAAATATTAATCATGGAAGTAGCGATAATATTTGTTCAGTTGCAAATAAGAAGATGCCCACACACCTCGCCAAACATGTCGTGTTTTTTCTTTGTAAAAGTAGGTATGGAAAGTATACCAACTTAACAATAACTTTTAGTTATGAGTCATCAAATCTGACTGCATAAATTATAATTAAAGTGACACTTTACTTTGTTGACAAACACAATTTAAATAGTAAACATGTCATGTATATTGTTCACATATTAAAATAAACTAATTAACTTTATGTGTTTAAATTATTTTCTGTTAACTTTTTCTTTTTATTTGAAAAAATATTGTGATTTAATCGAACTTCGAATTATCTACTTTAAAAATTTTCTAATTATTGTGAAAATAAAAGAAGATGCATGTAATTCCACCGCTTTTATTATGAGCCAATTTTTAATCAGACCTGTGGACATATTGTTGCGCAATTTAATTACGTTCGAGAGTCGTCTATTCGATTTGTATGTAAACCTAATTACGTCTAGAAATGCGAACCCTAAATACCTCATTATCCCGCCTTATTAACGCTCGTTATCTGATCCTCGTCGCAATTGCAGCTATTTGTCCATTAAAATTGGAAATGTTAATTAGGCATCTGGATGTAACGAGATATTAATGAAATTTCATCGGGCCGTCTCCCGACTTACGAATAATTGACGTAATAAGTATTACATTTTATTGTGTTCGTTAAATGAAGATGAACAACAAAAAAACACAAATAGAGATAGAGATAGAAAAAGAAAGAAATACGCTCAGTGAATAATCGTAATTAGGAATATACGATCAGTAAAAATGCAATTTGTGCCGAGATTTACTTTGGGTTTATGTCGCTATAAACTTATTATCTGTGTATACTAACTAGTTTGAAACGACATCACTAATTAGGAATATGTAAGTTTAATTAACTTCATTTAAATTCACTTCAATTAACCGGATTATTACATTTATATAATTATCACATTTATTTAATAAATCGAACAAAGTCTATACATACATGAATATAATATAGATAATATTATAGCAAATATTATTAAATTCAACAATATCTTCACTCCTTCACTATAGTCCGGTTTGAAAACTTTAGAACAAACTCAATCTTAGCTAACATACATAAATGTTTCCATCCTAAGTCTGCTTTTGTGCGGTTTATAATTATATGCATTTTATTCCTTCATTAATCCGGTTTCAAACATTCCGCACTATGCGAGTTATAATGTATTACTATTTTGCGTTTCGCAAAACTCATTTAAAAAAAAACAGGAAATGACATAAAATATATTAAAAAAAAATTAAGGACAACACTGAAAAAATATGTTTAATTATTTCAATTGATATTTAAAACATAGAAAAGATCAAAGTCATTGCTTCAAACAAACAATGCACAACATTCATTTGAAAACTGTTTCGGGATCAAAATAAATGTTCTTTGATCCACCACAATGACATTGTCCTATACTTCTATTCGACACGATCTTTTTTCCATCCACTCTTTACAGATTTACAGTAAATCATCGTCAGAATTAGCAAGGACAATGCATCCCGTTCTTTATAAATCGATCCCATTCATCGTGTACCGTGCACCGCAACAGACAAGCATCACCCGTGTTGCATAATTCCGAACGTAATTTATTGACCATGTCCATTAATTGTATTACTTTCCCGTACTCAAAATTCGAATGTCGCGCTTAGAATTTAGTATTGTTTCCTTATTACTTTGTTCATAAGATATTGTAACTTTTACATATCGGTTAACTTCGCTATAACGACGTAATTTCGCGAAACGCATTCGTAAATCGAGGCATGACTGTAATTGATTCATAAGTGTAAAATAATTACAAAAATATTGTCATTAAAATAAATTCATGTAGTTATTAATATTTGATTTGTAGTTGCATCCAACCATTAATTTTACGTTGAGTTAACTAACTAATCATGTTGGTATTAACGTCACATAAATTTAACGAAAATTAATAAACATCTCCAATAAATTGCCGTTGCGACTTCTAAACACTAAACGTAATCATCAGCACTGGGGTAGATTATATGTTTAGGCGTAATTTCCGCTGATTGCGTTTTAAGTGCATCCTAGTCTAGCAAAAATGAGTACGTAATCAAGCCGTGCACCGGAGAATGAGAATCAACGATTAAAACGAAACATTCATTCCTTGTTCACAATATTTGTTTCTCCATTATTATAATTACATTACGCAGCGCCGTGATTATTGTTACTCAGTATTACATATATTATTTGCGACTCGAATATTAGCGAAATAAAGCTGTTAAGATGTAAGGTGGAAAGGTTAAAGTTTGCCGACGAATTATGTAATGGCATTGTGAGGGGTCAGAAAAACGGTACAGCGCTGCCAGTATGCAAGGTGGTAACGTACGCGGTATGTCTTTGGAACAAAGATGATTATTACTTCCGGTTACATGTACATGGCATCTTTTACGATCGTTCTTAACACGTTACGTGGCTATTCTCGTTTTGTTCGGTTCCGACGGAGAAGAATCATTGCTTCACTGCACCTCCAGGACTCTTTTAATGAGAGTCAATAATTTCATTTCATTCACTATTTATTGTCCAGTTTCTATAATTTGTTGTATGCAATTCACGTTTAAATTGTACATTCCTCAAAAAGTTTATTCCAATAAATCCATACACAAAAAAGTAATGAATGTAACTACTATTAAAAAAACTGTTCTTACAATACAGCAATACTTCAAATAGAGCTTATCGAAGACTTTATAAGGAAAAATGAAAATCAGTTTTGTCAATTCAAATTTAGTTAGTAAGACGTTGGGCGGATATATCCGCCGATCATTTGTAAAACAAAATAATAACTGGATAAGTAACTACATATTGCTAAAGTTTGAAGTTTTGAAAGCGAAAAGGAAAAAAAAAGTTATGTAAGAATTGGGCAATCTAAAATGATTTGAAAAGTAGTTCATTCAATTCATTTTAAAAGGTAAATGTAATACTGTGCAAATTTAAAATTGGTTAAATAAACTTAAATAACGTATAAATCAATCAACAAATTGCGTTAACTGCTTCTAATATATGTCACAGCAATGCCTTTCAGGTAATTTGTTACTGACCATATAAAGAAAAACAAGCGTCAATGTATAATGTCAAGATTTCCAAAGATTACAAAAATCTTATATTACTTGTCCATAATTTCTACTCGTCCTACTTGATGCTGCCTCAATAAAGATCTACCGTTGCTTTAAAAGAAAGTCGTGTGTTTTAATTTATTATTTTATTAATATATTGCTTTTCATATATAAATTTTAAAAAGTATCTGCATTATTTTTAAATATTAATTTATGTTTGTTATTAAGAATAATTATTAATATAAAAAATTATCTCTGGTATAATTATTTAGAACAAATGTGATAATTATTATAGAATTTCGTTATAAAGCAAATGACCTACATTTCTTTAGACCATTGACATAAATGTAAATAAATGTTGTTAGCAGATATTTCCTAATATAGATTTTTGTTATTTCTTAAACTTTTCCATCTTAGTCACTACATAATTTCTCAGAACAGGTAATAATACCAATATGATTCAATTAACACACTTATTTAGCATTTCAATACTGATCTAAAATAATCAAATTTAAATATTAATTAATAAGCTTTGAAAATTTCTAAATCTCCAACGTCGTTATATCTCCAAAGATAGTAAATGATTGAAATAATCGGAACTTTCTCGATTCAAAATGACTATGCAAAAAAAAAACTAAATAAAAAGAAAAGGAAAACGAAGTTTGTGAATATGAATATTCTGCACGGCATTCTTGGATTTCAGACGTTTCGAGAGTGGAAAGTGATTATATTCCCACTTATTTGTCAATGTATTCCGTGCACGAGAATCGGAGAGAAAATGCTTCAAATTGCGAATGGATTTATTTTAACTGTACATCGATATTGAATAGGTAGGAAAAAGTTTTAGCGAACGCACGCACGCATTCCTGCAATTCGTGCTGCAGACCTCTCTCTAATTGATGGAGAATGTTACTAAATAAAATCCTCATTCTCTAATACATAATGTAATATGTGTACGGCCGTATTCGAAGTATGATTGAAATGAATACAAAACAAAAAATCTTTACTCAATGGACTGTTTTTTTACTAGGAGCATATGGCTTTCAAGAAAATATGTAATGGATTTGTATTTTTGTTATTATTAATGTGACATAATATGACAGCTTTTAGAAGTTAAATATTACATAATTCGATACACATTTAATCGATATTTAACAAAAGAAACATGGTTTGTTAGTGCACCTCCATAGTGGTCACGAAATACAATTGTGCATAAGTATAGTTTTCTGTATAAAAAGTTGGGCGGATATATCCGCCGATAATTCGCAAAGGGTTAATACGCTAATCAATTTTGTTTAGTATTTAAGTTTCATAAGTACATCCAAGTTTCCAAATAGTTATATATGATAAGTGATATAATATTACTATTTTATCTATTGATAGATTATGTACGACTTTATACTCCACTATTTTTTTTATATTTCACATATACAATAGATAAGTGATATATGTTATTAGTATTTTTTATTGAAACGTTGAAAGTTCACAAACTGATATACAATATCAGTGTCAAAACAATATAAATAAATGCAAATTTATAGTTTATATTTTTCTGACTAGAAATAAATAATAGTCTATAACGTTTAATATCTTATGGTCAATGTCCTGTTAGGACCTAGTTTCATAACCGGAATTATGCAATTACAATAGCTTCGTTAGTTCGGGCACGACGGGCAAGATTCCAATGAAATTGTTGAAAGTACTTTAAAAAAATCAGCAAAATATAATGAATTTCATATGACTTTTATGTTATAATTTGTTGTATGTAATATCGTTTATATTACAGCAGCAATCCTAGAGATTGCAAAGGTACAAGTGATAGGTAATTCTGAATATAAATGATTAAGTAATAAATGTTATGGATGATCTCTTTTAGTAATTTAATAAAAAAAATGATTACATTCTGTAAGATAACTTACAAAAAGTTAAAAGAAAACCAAAACATCTTTTATAGTAATGTAAAAACAAAACCAGAACAATAACTATTGAAAATAAATTTACATTGTAAAATAGTTAAATTTAGAGCATACTAAAAACAAAAAACCTCATTACATGATTCAAGACCAGTAGTGGAAGCTACAAATATGAGAAATGCACATACTCGTCTTGCATGAGAAATGATAAACGAAAAACGAGACAATGTTGTGAAAATCAGTTAAGGAATACAGAATTAGGTTTAAAGTTGGGAATAGAAAAATGCAGAGAGATTAAATAATTTCACGTAGGAAACGTACGTACATGAAAGTGTGACAGCTATCGTTGGTATAGCGATTAGAATCGCGTGGATGTTTGCGAACGGAGCAATCTAGCTGGTTTGAATGTATGCGAATGGTATGTGTGTATATACATTTATACAAAGGTATATATGTATGTGTTTGTTGTGTTGCGGTCATTTCAGCAATACACAGGTGTTCAATGCGAGCCTCCTTATTTATTGGCCATTTATCTATCTATGCGTTCACCATAATGCCAAGGGGAATCTCCTCACCGCGTCTCCTGCTCTTCTCAGACGCAAACTCCGCTCTATTAATTACAATCATACAGAATGATATCGGCCTCAAATAATGACCATCACATGTATATATATATATAAAAAAATGCATATGCATATTACCGGCGATCTGTAGAATTATTTTATGAACCAATTTAAAGATTAAATGTAAATTTGAAGGAATAAACTATGCCTAATGTAGGTTTTACAACGATACTCTTACATTTTGCACTTTATTGACTCTAATACATACGCCACTTTTATAAGGGCACCGAAAGCCGTACGTGCATTTTTTTTTGTTTATTGGAACGTTCTTTTAACGCTCTCCATCCAATTTGCGCACATTTTACAGCCTCAACATCCTAAACCTATATAAAACAATTCAAACTCACCGCATGGCTTTTACAGCTCAGTAAACGTTATAAACGCAAATATAAATATATTTATTATGCCGCAGGAAACACGATCGAATTAAAACAATTATTTACATAGATTTTATATTAAATAGAATAATTTAATTCAGTGCATATATTTTGTATGTTTACAAACCACATATACTCGAATATACACAAATAAATCATACAAAAACAAATTATTTACTTATCGATTGAAGGGCAGCGTGTAAAATTTGAAAACACTTGTTACGTTGTAACACTATATTCCAAGAAATTTGCGTTCGTCATAACCAGAAGATGGAATGATTATTCTAAGTATTTTTCTCAGAATCGGGTAAAGTTTGTAGGAATTACGCTTTGTTGCGTGGACTTGAACTCAGTATATTTGACTTCCTTTTGCCCTTTCCTAGCAGATTTATGGTTGTTGTACTTTAACCTACGTCGGTGAATAAAAGGTTCGCATTACCTATTCGTATTAAATTCAAAGTTTTGCAAAATTGAATATATTACATAAATCTTACATATAAAACATACTTTTATTTTAAGCACATAATTAATTTCAATTACAATTAAACACAATAGAATTTTTTAAATTTTACTTTGTAATGTAATTTCATACTTTTATTAAATTTATTTAGCGAATTGCTGCAACGTAAAATACATATATTTAATTATAATAATACAAGGTAAAAATGAAAAGCTATTATATTACAAACAAAATAATTTATATCATTTTAAATGTTTTTACTTTCTGCTTTGTCTATGTAATAATTATATACAATAAAGTTAAAACATTTTTTTTAATTACAAATAATACTTTTAAATATTATGTAATAGAATTTTATTAATATTTAATTTAAAAAAAGTTCATGTCAAAAATTATACATTTTTAATAATTTGAAATGAGGATTTATATAATTATTTTATGAATAATTCTTCTATTCATCGTTAATCTAAAATATTTGTAATCAAAATAAATATAGACATTTTATAGTATTTGTATATTATATATTAGAATAAATATGTTGCTATATGGATTGGAATAAATAAGTACTAAGTAGCAGTATAAATAAAGTCAAAAGGTAATCGATTTCCACTGTGTTCAGTGAACTTTGAAATTACATTTAAGATAAATATTTTATTAAGTTTCGCTCGCCTTGCGTCAGCCATCCCATAAACTATTCAAATGCGGCTTTAAGTCGTCGTCTCGAGGTGCCGCACGAACACATGAGTATGCAGAAAGAATCCCAACAATTGTAGTTACAATGTCCGAGGGTAATTTTATATTGATGCGTCTCGTTTCGTTATATAGCACTGCAATTAGGTCTCCTAATTACCCCATAACTCCCTGACGTTGCCTTGCTTTGAGTTCGCTATTTTATTTTTATTTTTCATAAGGTCAAACCTCTCGGTAATTTATGTTCTATTTTACGACCCAACAAATCTGACGTCTTCAGCGTAAAATGTGATAAAGAAAATTCCGATATTAATGATTCGATTTTTTCTGTTTAGGATTTTCCCTTTCTTTCATTTGGAACAATGGAAAGCTGGTTGGTCGATGTGAAGAGGGTGCGTATCCCACGCCCTAAATTTGGTTCCGGCAATAGATGCTACCCCACAGAACCACCGAAAGATTACATTTACGATGATACCAGGACGGAGGACCTTAAATTCCGATCTGGCCTCAGCTCTGCTAACCTCGTTAAAGCGACGGAGGATCTTCGAAGGGCGTTACAGGAAAAACTGTGAAGAATTCGTTGTCATGCCCTTCGCAGACGTTTTTTTAGTTATATAAGGCAATTCATCTAACAATACGTTTTTTTTCTAAATATGTAATCGTTTTGCTACTCGTTGAATGGATTTGTAAACGATAAGTTACTTTATTATTCACTAATTACAAATCACGTACGATAGATTTTAAGGCTTAATACATAGAGCATTTCTTTTTATTTTATATCTTTGTATATAATCTGTGATATATATTTTTTTTCATCTCCATTATGTTATAATCTTCTTAAATTAAATACTAAGTAGTTTTTTATAAATTTGTGTGTTCGTTTTCCTATTTTTATCAAAATTACTCTGTTTGATTAATGACAATATTTTTGATATATTATAATAAAAATCATTAACTTTTACCCACAATATGTATATTACAATATGAATCAATAAAAACTGTTTATATTGCACTTATTTTTATTCATACCTATTTTTATTCTCAAATTTTAAGAATCTAGTAAATTTTTAACTCAAAATTGAATTGATTATTCCAGTTATTTCATAAATGAGAATAATCAATTATTCAATAATGAATAAAAGCAAGAACATTTTTTTACTGTTTTGTATTTTTTTATAATTGATTAATTATGAAATTGTACATAGTTCTAAACTTTATAGAAATGCTGCATAAAAAAATATGTTGGAATTTATAAATTCCGTAAATCAATGAAAAATTCAAGGTATTTCATTAATATGTGGAATATCTTAAATTAAAATTCTTCACATAAAATATTTAATAAAAAATCAAACATATTATTTAAATTTAAAATTACTATTACCCTTATAATAATAATATTTTTTCTATTTTATTTTAAATATTTAATAAAAGGGTCATTTTGACCTATTGGTCCGTAGTAGTTACGGGTTAATTAAATAATTGCTTCAAATGATGAAAGTTTCATTTTACAAAATATAGTCTATTGTTCTACACTGAAGAACATAAAAAATCATTGAAAAAATATAAAAAATACTCTTAAATTTCTATTTTAAAACAACATAATTATATGTTTGTGGTAATAAAATTTTTAGTCTACCTTTATTAAGAATTATTATAATTTTAATATTTCTGGTTATCTCGTAATTACATAATTTTAATCGTTTTATTAATCAAGAAAATATAATTTACAATATAATCTAATTAATTTTTAATTAATTTTGTTAAGAATTAATCATTTTGAATTATAGACGACTATTATAAATGGTATATGAAGTACATAATATTTTAAGGAAAATGTTTCAATTTATAGTATGCAACCCAATGAACAAGGAAGTAAATGCAAGACTTGAACCAGAAAACATTTCATTGAGGAAATTTGATGAAATATTTAATTTTACTTTATAAAACATGTACCGCAATTCCAATTTTTAATTAAAATAATAAAGAGTAAATGGTTTTATATGAATTCCACTTAATTATATAACGTTTTTGTTTCGAAAACATTGCAGAAGATTACAAAGTCTTTCATGTGTTTGTCTATACACATATACAAAAATACAAGGTGAATTAGTAAATAAAAAAAGGAAAGAAAAATTCTAAACATTAATGTACAACAACGCAAAGTAAGACAGAACACACCGTACGAATTTTCATAACAACTAAAAAGAAACGAAAAAAAAAATATATATATGTGAAATTTACTTACCGAGTCTGGATAGTCCGGCTGATGTAAAGCCGTCGCACTTCCGGTTCTAGATTCGCCGGGACTCGAATGTCTTCTGCTGCGTGTTCCAGGAGGATTATCCTCATCGCCGCTGCAGTATTCCTGGAAATTAATACGATCTAAGAACACCTATTGCATTCGCGTCTTGTCAATCCAAAGAACATTCACTTAAAACGTCGACAAAATGACAAACAAAAGGAAACACAGAAGAAAGGAAGTATAAACATACATGTAACATACATAAAACAGCTACGGAAAGTTACTTATTACATATGTACAATTACACAAAGAAATGTCCAAGTAGTCATGAGTACATGCTCAACATAAAAAAATGACATAACGAGTTTTTGATACAACGTAAGAATGGGCATGTAGTCATAATGAATAATTCACAGTGCAAATAGAAATATGTCTGTGCTTTGTGCTATTATATGAATTACGAACAAAGTTTAGTTCAACAGAAAAAAAAAATAAAGGAAATAGTTTAAAAAAAAATCACTTTTAGTTTTTTTTTTATTTGTTGTTGTTGCAATGACTTTACGAAGCTATGTAAAGCTAGATAGTAAAAGAAACATAGACCACACAAGTGTCAACTTTTAGTATAATACAATAGTTTGTGGCTACTATATAAGAAAAACTGGATAGATTAAGGTAGAGTAGAGAGGATAGAGTGAATTACACACTAAATAGAAATAGGCCACTAATAGAAAAATATATACATAGACATATATATTGTATCTATCACCTGATTCTGGTGATCTTCTGTTGTTATTACTTTTCCGGAATTAACCGTTGGCCGAGTTCTATAAAAAAGAAACAAAACTAAGCTAAAAATCTTATACACAGAAAATCATAAGTTAGCGAAAATGTATCTTTGTGATCAGATTGAATGAATAAAAATTATTAAATTCCCAAATTAACATTGAAAGACTTATTGTTTATTAAGTTAATGCACACATAATTTACATTGAAACAAAAGAATGAAACATCAAATAACTATAATCTATTTGAAATTAGAATTAAAACAAAATAATGGATGATAGATAATGACATTTCTATTACTCTAAAATATTTTTTTAGTATTAAAATGCGTCGAGAAAAAATATATCTAAAAGCATTTTTTTTTTAATTTTTCTTAAAAATCTAACTAAAGCCAATTTAACAAAAATCTTACGTCTTGCAATATTTATAAACTTGTAGTTTTAATTTGTGTGTTCAGTTTAATTTGTGATTCAATGTCGTTGTATTATTTAAGACGTCTGTATTTAATTTTTAGTTTCAGATTTAGTCGGATGAAAGTGACAAAGGAGCAGAAAGAATAAAATGATAGAAAGAAAAAGTATTTTTTTTTTGGAATTTATGGATGAATTCCGTGAGTTTGTCTCACCTTTGCGCTCGATCAGCAATACCCATACCAACACCTGAATCTTCGCTCGGTGATCGATATTCTTCCTCATTATAAGTACTATATACAGGTTCAGAACCAACTTCCTGTAATAAGTTTCATTGCATGTCAAAATATATTTGACATCGTTATTAATGCATTAGTTATTACTGGTTTACTATTAACACATTAGTAGTAAAGATTAAAAGTAATTAATATAATCAAATCAAATATTAAATGAAAGAAAAAAACAAGTCTAATTAAGGATAAAAATAAATAAATAAAAAAAAAAGAAAACTAAATAAAAAAAATATAAAAACTAAAATAATAAAAGTAAACTATTACACTAATTAATTCATTCATTATATGTGAAGAATTATAATTATTTTTTCTACTTATAATATAAGAGAAGCACTGGTAAGTCTCATCTACGGAAAAAAATCGTTAAATCTAAGAAAAAAGTTAAATGCTTTCTGGTTTTGCAAGCACGACATATTTCTATAATGAATTTAAGTAAATAATGTGCATGAAAAATAAAAGAAATAAATAACTGTTGGAACAATATTGTGCATTCGATTTTCTTTTTACAAAATTTAATTACTGCATATATTTATTTTATATCAAGAAATTTAGTATGTTCACAGATGGGTGAGTACGCAGAAAAATGACTTACCTCTTGGTAACCGCCGGACATCATTATGGAATGATTCGAGTCTGGTACACCTCCTTTTCTCTAAAAAAAATTAATAATAAATGAAATATTATTTTTAATTATTAAAAATTAATTACTGATTACTTAATAACAACAGAAAACAACAACAGCATAAGAATTTGGAAAATTTAAATTTTTAAATATACAAATATAGTAGAACTTAGTTTATAGTAAATAAGAGGACGTAGGATTCAATAACATCTGAGGAATTTTTTGGCACTTTGACAAGGATCACTCGTTTTTGCAACCGGATGAAAGCTTGGGCGACAAGCCAACATTATAACTTAATCAGAGTTATAACAAGCAAATTTAAATTGGTACCAATAGCTGTGTCTATTATAATCTTTAATGGTATCACCAACCTTCGTTACTCGCGCGACGTCTGTGAGACACCAGTAGGTACAAACCAACCATAACTTTTACAACTGGATAAATGGAACAGGATTAACAGCAAAATAATCTTAGCAGAGTATATCAGACGCCACGCGAATAGTAGTTTTATGTAATAGTCTCATAGAGGATGACTAAATCAATGTTCATATGACGCAAATACTAGGATTGGAATTATGTACATAAATTAAATATAATTTTGTTTTATAAAAGCTAATAATTTTGTCCTAAATTCAAATACAAAGCTGGGTACAACTACAAAGAGCGTGAGTAATCGAGAAGCCTCGGAAAATTGTAACAATGTCTCATAAAGATGCAGCGAATATTTTTTTCAATACTGTACATTTGACAGACAATGGAAATTGGAGCTGAATTGGTTTCATTCTTCCTTGAGATTCAGCCATATCACGGTTAAAAGGATCTTTTTCTCTGCGCAAAAAGCATTTCGTCGTTCTCCCTATATTAAAATTACAATTTCACAAAATCTCCGAGCAAATATACATTTTATATTTTAAATCCAAGCTGTTTCCACAATATCCATTTAATATACGATATTCTATAAAAGTTAAAGGAAATATATATTTTTTTTTATTAATATTATTTTTAATGTATTTGATTTGATCAAATAATGAAGTTTGTAAACTTTTAGTACAGATAAACGTATTAATTATTTCACTACTATTATTCTATTCTTTACTCTCCAGTTGGAGGTCAACAATATGAAAGAAACTAAATTAAATGTAAAAGACAATTTAAGCAATTGGAGTGGATGGAGAAGGCTAGATAAACACAAAAGTATTAGAGGGATTGTACAAATGAACTGTCCAAGTTGAGTATATTCTCTCAACTTAGAAACCTATTGTTTGCTTTGGAGAGGCTAGAACAAAAAAGGTGAAAGCATTTTCTACTTTAAGTAATCAAAGGAGGAATAAAGTAAAGAGAAAACGCATTGCATGTGGGAGATTTAAGATTTACGAAAAAAAAAATGGAGATTGCTGATGGAGAAATAACGTTATTTTCCAAGCACGAATTTGAAATAATATTAATTGTTTGAAATGAATTGCGTGATGTAAGAAAACATTACTAGTATTTAGAATAAATAGAAACGGTCCCAATATTGATCCCTGGGGGACGCCTCTATTTATAGTAGTGAAACTGAGCTATTAACATGAAACGTCGAGCAGTCAACACAGCTATCAAATAAGCAGGCCCCCCCGGTGATACCCTCGAGGATTTGAGGTTATACTTCAAAAGACATCGAATGTCAAAGCAACGTTTCAGAAACCATGGTAAGGGAGAAGATGAACCGAAACCAAAATAAACAAGTTGTATAATAATATTATATCGTGCATCTAAGTTTGCGTATTTGACTTAAACCAATTTCGATTAATATATTATTAAATAAACAAAATCTAATAAGTACAACTAAACACAAATCAATAATATTTATGATATAATAAGATTAATAAATAATTCTTACTAACGCTAGTATCCAATGATATCTTATATTTATGTAATACAACTTGTATCTTACATTTATAACAAATTTAAAGATTCATAAAATTTGATATATTTATTAAATTATTATAGAAGATAATGAAAGTAATCCAAGCTGAAAATCCATAAGATTTAGAATTTTAGCTCATGGAGTGTGAAATATAGCTTAGTAAAACTGTAAAACGGTACAAAACGCTGCATTTTATAATATCTATATTGCACAGCTTGCTAGAATTGTATAAATTTATATTTTAGTTGACCCAGTTTATAAAACTACCGTATAAGTTACATGCAACATAATAGTAAAATAACCTTTTCATTCAAAGAATGCTTTAAATTGCAAACTTTAAAGACTCATCCAAGAAAAGTGTATTTTAACTAATTACTAATTACTTAAAAGTACATTGTTAGCTGTTTGAAGAATAGAAAATATTAGTTAAAAGTGTATCGAAAACATGTATACATATGTACAGCAAACATTGATTTGTAATTTAATGAATATTTTGGTGCGTTTTACCATGCAATTAATGGTTCACATGTGATGAAGGGTTGGACAAGATTCATTAGTTAACTATCGGCTCATTAATTTAAATTCAAAATCACTTAATTGTATGTAGATGCAATTGTAATTGACAGTAATGAACTGCCAACAAGCAAATCGTTAATAGACAGCAAAATCGTATAATTTGAAAACTAACATAAAGTCAAGTGGAATGTTTTAGTTCTAATTACACACTAAAAAAAAATATCGGTAATTTACCGGTTAACCGGTTTATACTAAAAATATAAAATTAAACAAAAATTACGATAAATTTGGTATATGAACTGAACGTAAACTGAAAATTTCATGTTTGAGGTAAATATCTTACTAATTAAACGTGAAATGTCTGATAATTAGCCAATTATTAATAATTGCGTTAATAGAGGAATTATATTCGGACAAAGGATTACTATTGAATGAGAAATTAGTGCGTATGGGATGTAATATGTGCCTATTGTTAGTATTGGAGTGGTAAACGGATTTAAATGAGATCACTTATAAAACAATAATTTGGGAAATAAGTATGTACATTAATCAAAAAACACAAAGTAAAAAACATAATGATTTAATTAACTCACCCTGGAATGTCTGTAATCATGTTCCCTCGGATCCCGACCTCTCAACGGATCCATTTCTCTTCTGTACACCAATTCATCAAAACGCGCTCTATCTTCAACAGCTACGATTTCTCTTAGTTCTATCATTAAAGTGTACTGGAACAAAAGAAAAAGGATGATCACGATGAAAAGAACGCGTTTAATGCCTAAAAGATTGCACGCTGTTTACTTTTTGTTTAACTTTATAATTACGACAACGACGACAAAAAAAAATGCATGCATATTATTCAAGTTGGGAACGATGCCAACATTCGAGAGGATGCTGCATGTTCCCGAAACTGGCCTTACAGCAGGGCACAAATTGCGCCGTGCCAAAAAAATAATAACAAGTTGCTTTTTGTTTCAAACAGGTGCAGAAATAATATGATGGTATCAACACTGAATGCTAAGCTTATGCCAAAGCCAGAGTTGTAAAAACAAAAAAGTTTCACGTGCTTCAATTCACAAATGCGCCATTGACGGTTTCATTTAAATTTCTGAAAGTTAGTTAGCTCTTGTTTACGTTTGATCCGTTTATATATATTATTTTTTTATGCAGATGTGAAAATCAGTAATTTGCAAGTCTTTGCATAAAAATTACATGCATTACCAAATGCTAATGCAGCCGGTAAATGCTTTTCATGTGAGTCAACATCACCACCGAGCGGTGATCATACTTGAATTTGAATATGGAATATAGGAAATATCGCATTAATAAACAATTTTCTTGCTTCCTGTATGAATAATGCTTTCACGTCAATTAAGGGCATGAATATAAAGTATGCAGCTACCATTAAGCTTTTATATGTGATAAATCTAAGTTCTTGAATAGAAACACATCAACCTTACTTTTAATTTCCTTTTTTAATTTGGTTTATAATTCAATAAATTAATTTTATGCAGAATTTACAAAAAAAAACATATAACAATTAATTAATTGACGTAATAATAATTAAATACAAATATTTTTAATTTATTTAATGCAAAAACATGGTGAATGCGCCGGGTCACTAACACTACAATTAAAATATTTCTTTGTGTCGAAATCGAGTTTATCAAATAAAATAATTCCATGAAACTGTTTATTTACACCGTCTCTTCATTATGTTATATCTGTCAAGTATTGATAATTAATAAACATAATGTCTATAAATATCATAGTTTTTTTTTACAAATACTTGCGTTATTAATAATACTTGCCAAGTAATTGCAAATTGTTAGCGAATAGAGATAAATTACCCCAAATAAAATAAAAAAATAAATTATTGGGGTTTACGAGAAAGTTTACTAATAATAATATTGTTGTTTAAATTTTTAAAATTTTGTAGGCAGTCCAAAAAAATAATGCCTTTTGCATAAACTTTTGCAAATGAGGATTTTCCACTTTAATGGAGTATAGAAATTTGGCCTATTATGCATAAATAAATATATTTTAGGGTAAAATGTAAACAAGTTTCGTGACGCCTGAAGCTTAGTGAGAATCAATTCCTCACAATCCTCAAATAATTTACTAAAAAATATTTTACCTTTTCTGGAGTATTTAGTAATTCAGTCATAAATTGAACGAAGGCATCTATGGTCATATGTCTAGCAGAATATTCGTCAGTATAATAACATAGCGTCGTGAATTCCGGCTTCGAGAGAATGCACCTTGCCTTCTCCTCAACCATCTGCAACGCCGCAGCCCATTTCCTTGTAGTCTGAGCTGCTCTCGATCTAAACGAAAAACAGAAAAAAATAGCAAGGTTAATACCGTAATCCCTAGAATCTGAGTCTCAATTAATGTAGCTTTCCATCTAATTGGATTCAATTACCCATCCCTTAAGCAACGTATAATCTTTCCATTAATTACATATAACTTAGATAAAGAAAATAAATAAAACATAAATGTACATCATTTATCTAACTAACTAAAATTGTAATGAATCCGGAAAATTTTAATTAATTATAATTTTAATGACGCAAGCTGTGTGAGAAATGCACGAAACAAATTATCTAATTAAAAGTGCAAACGGATTTAATTTGATAAATAATTCTTACCCGGGACTGCACAAATCCCAATCTCTGTCATAAGCTGTACACGAATGAGGAACTTTCCCAACATCTCTGACCAAAAGAGACATTCTTTTGTGGTACTTCAGCTGAGATACAGCTTCGTCGTGGGTTACGTCCATAAAAGATTGTCCATTCACTTCCAATATTTGATCACCCACCTATAACAATTTTATATTAACAATAACTGCATTAACATCCATGCAATATCATTAACCAACGTTGTTTAACTTGTTAAACTAACATGTTGAACTTAATAAATAATTCAATTTTGTTGACTTTTTAAATTAAATTTGAATAAATCTTGTATGGATTACATCATGTTTGCGCTGTAGCAGCGCATAACTAAATAAATTTCGTTGCACTTTTCGCAGCGCCAAAGTTGTTTACAAGAGTTCACGTCTGCAGACAGTTTGATTAATGCTCGTAATCTCATCGAGGAATTAGGTTTATGGTCGTGATTTTATTATATAGGAACTATATATACTTCACGGGTTCTCTTCTATTTTTTTGCGGCCATCAGTTTGGCTCCGAATGTATTTTAATAAGCGGGGAAGATCCGCACCACCAGAATTACGAAGCGAAGTACTTTGTCAACTTCTAAGAAGAGTAATATTTAACGAACTCGGAAATGTGATATCATAAATATCGGAGCGGAAAAGAAACCAAAACAGGAGCAACACAAAAAAGTTATTCCAATGTTTGTCGGACTCTATTGATTTCAGGAGATATAGGATAAGAAGAAAAAGGGTTTAAATATTTAATGCATAATATTAAAAGTGTACTCACCATGAGACCGGCCCTATCTGCGACCGAATCCTTATCCACTCCCGTCACGAAAATTCCAAGATTATATTCCACGCCGCCTCTAATCATCAGCCCTAAACTCTGGCCAGGCTCTATGCATAAATCAACCTGAAAAATGAAAAAAAAAAAGAAAGTATGATGTAAGTGTTCAAATTTTAAGATCGTTAGCACATGAGATGAACGTTAATAGAATACTTAAATTTCACCTCAAGAAATAACATTAATTTGTCATATTTTCCTGAAATGATATATTACATGTATATATTCCAGGAGTAAATATTTAATAAAAGTGAAACCTTTATAGTTGAACTGTGACCTTTAGAATCTATTATACCATTTTGCCAAAGAAAGCGTAGATACTTTAGTAATATGGTAATTCATTCAAACGTAAATTATTTTGATAATAAATCTGGATGCGAGCTTCCTTTACGGACGTAATAAATAAGTAACGGATGCTAATATATAAACGGCGTTTCATTTGCATTATGTCGCAGCTTTTGTGGCTGATAAAATCAGGTGATTTGCATACGGTTAGCTCAGTTTCAGGTTGCTGACTGGACTTGATGTATGTAAACAGTGGGTAGAGAGGGTGGAGGAGGAAAGGGGAGGAAATGTATCCAAAGTAATGGGCAGTCGATTCCCGACGGCTACTTTTCTACACTCAAATGCGAATTTATACGCACTACCATACACATTTACCGTGCTAACTGGATACACTAAATTAACCGGAAAATTGTGTACAAAGGAATTAGATTGCCATGGCAACTGGAAGCCTACGTTTGATTAAAAATAAACGCGTCTCAAAGGAAACTTCCATTTTCATTATATCTCCTCCTCTCTCGAGCGCTTTTCATCTTAAAGTTTAAGTTTCTTTTTGAGAATTAGTTTCTATTGTGGTTTGTAAATTACTATTTTCTTTTCTACGTTTATATTTCATGATTTCAAATCACTATTATTATTATTATGAATTACTTATTTGTCCCCATTACAACTTTTTGAATTCGTGTTAGAATAAGTGAATAAATTCTCATAAGATCTAACCATGAGATAAATACAAATCATGCTCTCAATTCAGCACGGTAAACAGAATTAAAGCTTTTTGTTCATGTTGAAACTAGCTTTTATATACAAACATGTTTATTTTCTTGAACATAGACTAATATTATAAACGCTGAAATTACATAGAAAAACTTCGGTCATTTGTAAATAAATATTGTAATTTTTATATCCACATTTTTTTTGTTACATTAACGGAAAAGTAAATATTATAATTAAAAAATACCGGTAATTTGGCTATAAATGGTATATATTTTTTGTTAAAAACCGGTATATTTGGTATATTGGATGCCCTAGTTCTAGCAGATAAAATGGAAAATGAAAGGTTTAACAAAACTAGTTCTGGATAGTTTTCTGTGATCCCCCCAAGTATTTTTCGCAACTTGGTGGTCGCGATCCACACTTTTAGAATCACTGGTCTAATTTATACAATAATACATAAAAAGTCCTTTAGATAAAATTGAAAAAAAAAAACAAATAGGTTGAATGAATTTAGTTATCACACATAGTTCAAACCTATGTAATAATCATGATAGTGTAGTGATGTTTATAATCTTCAATGAAATACCCTCATCATGTCGAGTTTCTCCGAATTCAAAACATGTTATCTGTCATCCCTTCCGGCAAGTTGGACTTTCATCATTCCCTCGTTGATTAATTTGTGTAAGCTAACAGATGATATTAAAAAAATAAAGAAGTTATAAAAAAAATGGGCGTAGGTAAATATTACAAAAGCCCTGGAGTTTAGATAGTACATAAATATCAAATATTCCTTAGTTTAAATACCACGTAGATGTATGAAAGATTCGTGTGTGGGTTGAAGTTTAAAGGCAAATACCAGTTGAGGCTTATAAAGCGGTCAAAGGATATATTTGATTGGAGGGTTGCAATTCCGACGGAGAAACCAATATAGTTTCAGCTCTGCATCACCTGCGTGGAAATTAATCGATATGCACCAAAGCAATTATTATCACCCTATGAACTGTACGAGGGATGATGGAATATTGGAAGCAAATAACCGAAGCAGGTTTATTAAAATATCGATCAACTTACACGTCTGACGTTTCTATCTTTACTGGAAGCCCTTCCATAGCCGTATCTTTGCGGAGGCACAACACCCGTCCTGGAATACTCCAAAGGCGGCGAAACGGGTCGTCCTTGTCGGTCCATCCAGGAACAAGTCTGCCGCAAATGCCACGACGCTCCGCCAAATCCAGGACCACCGGGAACAGTCGGAGACTTCACTGTCATACTTAACTTCCTGCAGGACTTCAGCATCTGCAACCAAATGAAAAGCAAAGACCGGATATAAGTAATCAACTCTACCATCCACAACTAATTATGTGTTTGGGGGGATATATATATTTATTAAATTATTCTTAAATAGTTCTTTAAATATATTATTCAACACAATCAATAGTTGTTACACAATAAATCAACAATTCCCATCCAAAAATAGCGCCGATCCAATCTACTGGCCAACAGTACATTCCACAATCGCGTGCTTATCAAACTGGAAACTAGCATTTGAATTATTTAAATTAAAAGAACAAAAAAAAATATTTAGAAAGAAACGAAAATTAAAAAAATAAAAGAACACAACAGAAACTCGCAGCTTAGTGCTTTCAGAATGAGCAGTTTCAACTCTTATTAATATAAATACGCTTACAAAAATCGATCCATGTAGAATACCAAAACTAAAGCTATTATTATAGAAAACTTAATCATGCTGTCTTATTATCATACATGTGAACAAAATAAAAAGAAATTGCTTAACTAAATGATCAAACGAAAAAACGAAACAGTCAACAGATACACTTTATCATATAATCATTTCGCTACATTCTTTTTTGTTTATACGCAGCTAACTAATAAAAAATCATGTGGTGAATATATTATGTGGAGAGTATAATTACTATATACTCACCGCAATTACTGATTGTTTCATCTACAAGAAGAAAGAATAATTATTGAAATTTATAAATCTAAAACTATGTTAATGTAATCTTAAATATATGAACTATATATATGATCCAAAACGGAAATGTTTAAAAAAAATTATATATATTTATTCTATTGTTTTGTAATCATTAATTAAAAAAAAATGTTACTAGACAGGCCTCATTATCCATAAAGTCTACAAGCTCTTCTCGTTCATTTTTTGTTTGTATTTTGTTTAATCGAATCCTATTCAAACTTTATGGTGCTAAAGTAATTCCCACTCTGCTATCAACTACTTCCTCATGCGAAAGAAGCCTTAGTCTCGCGAAACTAATCAAACTACTCGAGGCAAAGTATACGAGTTTTCCGAAGTTCAATCATATTTCTTCAGGAATCGAAATTACAAAACTCTAATAATCATTCATGTATAATAAAATTTAATTAAAATATACACATTTTCCAATACTTCCTAATAAAAGTCAAATAATCCTCAGTGTTTAGATTTAATTTATTCATTTTAATTAATTAATTAATTGGATTTGAAATTACATGGAAGTAACTGTTATGAAAATGTATGTTAAATTTGAAGAAACAACTAGAACTTATTGCATTTGCTTGTAAAATGTATAATCGTAGTACATCTCAAACGACAATGCAGTAGTCTGTCTAACTTTTACTACTTGACAATCAGATGAACGCCTTACTCGCAAATATAATAATATTGCTGCGACAAATGGATTCCAATTATAAAGTAGTTAAAAGTTATATAACATTGAAGAAGCGCATTCGAATACTAGACGTAAATTCTCGTTTCTAAATTAATTAAATTATTTTACAAGAATTATACTTGAGCTTATAATTTCAACAAAATTAATTTTAAAGTATAATTTTATTTATATTCTTCAATTGTATGTTATTATTATGGACAGAAAGTACAGCATTCACTTATATTTATACAATATTTCCAATAAATTCAATTATAAATTATAATTTTAATTATTTCTCAAATTCTCATCGCATATACTAAAGTTAAATTTAAGTAAGCGCGGGAAATATGTGTCTAGATATAATTTCATTAGACTCCGTGATCCGCTTACGAATTATAAAGGAAGCAATATGCATATAAATATGAATTATATAATATTTTCATGATAACATCGCGAAATCGTATTTATATTCATAAAATCGTAGCGTGTGAAATACACGTCGTAACAGACGCTGATCCACAGCTCAGCTCTTACAAACTTTAGAAGAAAATGCCTTTTTCCTGTCAACGAAGTGTCCACATATGTTACACCGGAAACAGGGAATATGACAGTCGAGAGGATACTCCTATTATTAACACCGCACATAAGAAATATTGACATTTCATCACTACAAAAACTGCAAAAGAAAATAATCACAGAGAATTTCACTTTATATTTTACTATTTAAAGTATTAAATAGTTTATATTTTCTATGAAAATACAAACTGATTTTCACACTGAAATTTTATTCAATCAATAAAACAATTAAACTGGGACAAAACATTTAAACATATATCATTCAGATTCCAATCGGAAATGATATATTAATGTGACATAAAGGGATTAAATGATAATTTGCACTATTTGTCAAGTCAATCCACGCGAATTAATTATTTTTGGCACGTTTTATTAATTTATAGAAAAATTGTTATACCGCACAGAAGATAATAAATTATATAAATGTATTTAAAAGATAAATTATAGTAATTTTTATATTTTCCTAACGAGAGTTTTCTTGCGAAGATTATTAAATTTGCTGTGAATTGCGGTTTCATCACATTTTTTTTTCATTAGAAAATGTGTGGTTGGTTTCCACAGTTATCATTAGAAGTGAAAAGGACCGTAAAGAAAGATTCTAATGATGAGCACGCATGCGATGTCAGAATTCAGTGTACATTGCTTCCCTAATTTAGCTAATGTAACGTTTATGAACTTAGTTATACATATTTTATTAGATTCCACGGCTGACGTTTCTAACCCACTTTCGAATTATTTTCATTTCAACATTTTAACCAATGCGGCGAAGCACTTCTTCCCTCAATTTATCATGATAAAAATACTATTTAATGTATTTTATATGTATTTCATTTATAATGTATACAATGTACACTTTAGAGATAAATAATATTGTTCGAGTTTTCTCATTAAATATTTATAAACTAGTTTTTAAATAGGAACAAATCAATATAGTGGGGGCAATTGTTTCCACCAATAACCCGGACTGATTAAAATCGGAACAAAAATAAACCGTACAAAATTAAACTTGTATAAACGATAATGTAAAAACAAATGATTTCTTTTTTTTATGTCTCAATAATTTTATTTATAATCATAAGTAAATTTAAACTTTCCCGGTGAATATTTACTATTATTATATGTATGATTAAGAATAATTATTTATATCTATATACTAAATCTAGTGGTCAATTTAAAGGAATTTATTGTTTCTTTATATCTTGTAAAAAGAATTATACTTATATAAAAATGATGTTATATTTTTGTTAAAACTGTAAGAAAGTTTCATTTATTGTATCATATCAAAACACAGTATTCTCTTAAAATCAATATAATCGCTTTTCTATTGACGGAAATTCGTATACAAAATAATAGGCTCCATAATTCCACTGGTTTCGGTGCCTTGTATTTATGTACAAACGGTAATCACTTAGACCGCAGGAAACCCCTTGTTTCGTAATACCTACGTATCCTATTATGATGATAATGAGATTTTCGTTAATGAAGTTATTCTGAAACGCATCTACTTCGTTCATTAACTTAATGTTTTTAAATAGCGCAATTATTGGCATATTTGGTAATATTGTTTATATTATTATTTCATAATATAATAATTCAATTGTAATATAATAATAAAAGTTTTTTTATTGCAGTTTTCCTATAACTTCGTTCCCTCATAACGCTTTTTCTATATGATACAACATAATTAGATATAGAAATTGATGAGGCATTAATTTTTATATCTATATCAAAAGCATAGGTGATCCAAATTGTGTAAATTATGCGAAAAAAAGACTAGATTTGGGTAAATATTTCCATTAGATTAAAAATTGAACATATTTACAATCATGCACATAATAACAAAATCAATATTTGTATTCTTTCGAAAATGAAATAAATCTTGAAATGTCGGATTAGTTGCTAATAAATTTTAAGCCAAGAAAGTAACGATGATGCAGAGAATCGCGCGTAGAGACGTTATTAGGAAGAAAACATCCGATCAATCTTATTTTGTCAGCGATTAGAATGACAAGGGAAGTAACGTTCCACGCTCGTTAATCAATCAAGCTGCAATCAATTACATGCAATAGTACCTGGCTTCAATGCATACGGAGAACACGCCGAAAATAAAAACCGTATCGATTTGTTGCCGCCACCATGAACAACCCTTTCTATTTTTATAATTTCAGAAAGGAAAAAAAGTACGGAAATTGGATGAGTTTCGCAAATGTACGTCGACATATGAATATTATACAATTCGAATAATACGAAAACGGCATTCATTCTGCTCAGCAAAACGAGCTACAAGTTCCATTTGAAATAATAACCATTAATCAATCACGTAAATTATATATTTATCCTTTAAGTTTGTAACCATAATTATGAACGATAGTGGACTTCAGGAAATTGCGTTTCCCTGTTAATCCTGTAATTACTATTTTCGGGGTTAATTAATACGAATTACGCGGCGGAGTAGTTGATCAATAAAATTTAGTGCAATAATTTGGTAATAGGTTACATGAGCTGTGTACTACTTGAAACTCTAATCCGAGACTAATTCCGGTATTAAAGCTTCGCGGTATTACGTAATCGAAATTAAAGTGTCATACTGAGTTCGTTCATAACGAAATTATTACAAAATAATTTAACCATATAATAATAAATTAATTAGAAATTCTTTGAAATTAATTACATTTTATGGACAAACTGCAATAATTTTTACATATTTATTATTTTTAATTTCATATTATTAATTACAGTTAAAATGTTCAATTTCATGATCTGTCTCAGTTATTGTGTATCTTATTTGGTTTGTTGCATTGTAAATTTTACAATTTAATGAAAATAAACTATTGCGAGTCGAATACAGTTTTTAAACTTTATTTCAAATTTTCTTACACATTTTTATATGTATATAATTAAAATTAACAGGAATTTATTTAATTAAATTCATTAATTTTATGACTACAGCAAGATCTCGCATTGTCCGGCTTCGAAAACCCAACACAAAGCAAAACTTTTAATTAAATCTGAAGTCCTGCTAATCTGTTGACAAATATATTTAAACTTTTCACATGCAAAATTAATTACAATTGAACAATGTAAATGTTTTTTTTTACATTGTGAATCGAATTGTTTATTTAACAAAAGCTCTCGGCTACCGCAACCACAACAAGTTCGAATATTAATTCAATTGAATTTACATTCTCATATTATTATTAATTTTCAGCGATGAAACATTTTGTTAATAAATATTTATTAATTAGAGCATATTTATGATAACTGGACATTACATCAAATATTAAAATGTATAAAAATGGTCTTTGTTTTTATAAAAATATTTAAAAATTAATAATTTAACTGAAATACGTATTGTACTTTAATAATTACTTTAATTATACGATAAACTAGTATGATTTAACATTATAAACAAATTTAAATTTGAGGAAACGTACCATAATCACATAATTTTATATTTGTGGAATTAGTACAGTATAATTCAATAATAATTAAACTAATTATTATCTATAAATATTATGAAAACATATAAACTCACAGATTCAAAAGACAATAACACCTTATATATTAGATCAAAAATGTACAATTATCAAAGTATCGACTTTGATATTTTACTTTAAGAATTCTTTGTTAACTGACTATGATTGTTTCCAGACATTAAGCCATTTCTTGCAGGGAAATATATTTAATTCGTTTTACAGACTTCTTCGCTGCAAACATTAACAGGCAAATCTGTATAGTTTAGGCGCATACTTCGGTTAATTATACTGTTTCTTGTTTGAGCTACAACTTTCAGTTCGAAATCGGATGTTTCATACTAAATGACCTAATATAAGAGAAATGGATGTGCGTCTTGTAATTGAGATGGCAAGTGGCAGAAGCAATCAGCAAATAAATGAGGGATTGTTTTTAATCAGGATGGCAGGCTTAGAAACCGAGCGAGGGGAAAGAATTAAGGCCAGAACTAGGAACACGGACACGGCGCTTAGTATTCCATCGACTCCCGTACTATTTATCCTTTAATTCTCCACATATATTCCAGACGTAATACCCAGTTTTTTTCCCCTTATGAGTATTGAAAATCGCCTGCCTCAAACCAAGAAAGAAATAAGAAAGACGATCCTGTATGAATGTAATAATAATTCACGCTTAATCCTTGTGATATATAGCGTGCATCGTTTTCCAACTAGAAAATCTTCACATTCTTTACAATTCTTAATATATTTATTCAATATATTTTCATATAAATAAGCGTACACCTTATTTATGATGAGGAATATTTGTATTTATGGTTCATTCCCACGTTGTCATAAATGAAGCGTTATGTTTTATCCCTCAGTTTTTTCTGTTGAGATTATGTAACATTTTCATTTGTATTGTGGACCATATAATTTTATTATGGGCTGTTTGACGCCTCGACAACGTGTAGTTGTGATAAAAAAAATACTATTATGAAATCAATAGTCTCAGCACGCAATGCGAAATGAAATTTTGAGAAACATCACTGGATGAATTATGTCACAACACCTGATCAATTTCGTCATTCTAACTAGTTTATAATCAGATTTTTCATTTTTTTTAATAATATTTCAACAATAAATTTCGATATTTATAGAGATAATTGTCAAAATAAATTATGTTCATTATATTGTATAAATTGTTATTACCAGTTATATTTAATTGAGAAGTTCAGTTTGATATTTATAGATAGAAATAATAAGTAACAATATCGATTATGTGAGAAGTGAAGCGTTGTAACAGACGTTAATTGCTTTCATTATATTCAAAGTAATAGCAGATGGCCTGAAGAATATGTAAACAGTGCTGTGGCTATAAATAGGGACAATGGATAAAAGTGACATGAATTTCGAAACATGCGTCTGGTTGTATGAATCCACTATCCACACACTCGAGTTGGAAATAAAGCTAGACTAAACAACAAAAGCCTCGAACACCGAGTCCCGATGATAATAAAGGGTGACTGCAGAACGTGAACCGCAGAGCGCCAAACAAATTTATAGGGTATTATAACTTCATCATTCTTTCACTTTTTTTCTTCCGATATTGCGTGACCTTAAATAGAGAGAGAAAAAAATGCGGATAACGCCATTACATGCCGTTTCATCGAGGTCGCGATAATCGTTACATAATAATTTATTGGATAATTGATATCCCGCTTCATTTCAGTATATTTAACAAATTAATGGGCTGCATGTAATATAACTCGGTAGAATTGATTTAGAAACGAAATATGCTTAGAAACTAAGATTGAACCAAAAAAGTAAAAAACGTTGGTACTCACCTTAAGAGCATCTTCGTGCGATACCCCGGTGAAAGGAGTGCCGTTAACTTCGAGTATAGAATCACCGGGTCGAAGTCCCGCCCTTTCCGCGACGCTTCCCTCTTCGACCCTTGAAATATATACACCTACACCTGCAAATAACATGAAGCCAGATAACAGATACCTAATAGTAAAAGCTTTTCCCAAGCTATACAAGATCACATGACATGGTTTATCATACAGAAATATGAAACGTTTAACATTCTTCTGGCATCCCAAAAGGAACGTGTTCATTCAGCATAATAAAACGTTCCCCAACGTTTCCACCTTAAAAAGTAAATATTCATTTCAACTGTTGCTACATTCCTGGCAAACATTCAAAAGTGAAATGGCTTATAAAGGCTTCATCTGCAGCTGGTCGAACTCAGCATTAATAATAATAAGAAAATGGAGAACTTTCGGATCTCGTAAATATATTATCAGTTAGCTACTCTTGGCCAAAAACTGAATCGACCTTAACCCACCTGCGTCTTTTCCACCCTTCACGCAAATCCCGAAGCCGTGTGCGTCTGTTGGTTCTCTGACCATGGTCACTGTTCTTGTGGAAAGCTCGTGAACTGTCGGACCATATGGAACGCGGTAGTTGTGGGTGGTCGAAGGAGGGCTGCTGGCTGGTGACCTCCTCGGCCTTTCCACGTTCAATTTCGAGTTGGATTGGTTGTTGAACAAACGAAGGACCTGTTCCGGCGATATTGGCCGCTTCTTGTTGTTACTTGGAGTGCTACGGAAGTTCGGATTCGAACCCAAATACGTGCCTGCAACAAACATTCAAATAAAACTACCAACTGCATACGTCTTAGGTCATTTTTGGAAAAAAATTACGTAATATGAGTCTCTATTATTTATCAAGTTGAATGGTGAGTACGAATTGTGCATAGTCAAACCATAGCTTGTATTACAAGTTACTAGAAAAGAACATATATTTATTGGCTATAATTGTCAAATATCATTGTTCAAATAAGTAATATTTAACATTTGCTACTTGTCAATTATAACGTGATGAGTAGAGGGATTTCAAGTTGATAAACTTAAAGAAGTGTCAGTTTATTTAATTTACAGCAGCGTTTCTCAACCTATAGATCGCGATCAAAAATTGAGTCAAAGCTAGGAATTTATTTAAATTGAAAAATTGTTGTTTCTTGTATAAACAATATTCGTCACATCTTAAATTGATGACAATATTCAATTGTATACAATTTTATGTATTGCTTTTCATAAATCTTATACTTCATATGAATACAATACAAAATAATGAATACATGATAGAATAAAGAGATGAATATAGTTATTACCTCTGGGTCCTGGATTATTGTATTGTTGCGATCCGGTGCTAGCATATTCCCGATCCCTGTGATGGTACATTGCCGAAGAAGGCCTTTCGACGATGGTATAGGAAGTACCAGGGGGTGAATAGTATAGTCCAGAGCGGGATCTGGCATGGCCACGTGGACTGCCGTTCGGCCCGAGGGCATCTTCCGCTTCCGCCGGGATCCGAGCAGTGCTTCTGCTGCTTCGGCTGCTCCATCCTCGACCGCCGTAGCCACCCAGATCCGCCAGCTCTGAAAACTCTTCTCCCGCCCTCATACCCTCTTTTCCTGCAGACTTCAATCCAGCTAACCCTCAAACCGATCGTCACGTATTTAAGTTCTGAAACAAACAACATTTTCAATTAACAACACAAAAATTACATACAATAACTAACAATAACATAATGCATTAGCTCTTGATGTAAAAGTATTATATTCCAGTGTAATAAAAACGCGAACAAATATATACATTAAAAAAAAATCAGACTAAAATGTGCATTGAGAGTTTCTAAAGAGCTCTCAGACTTTATGCTGACAACGATGAAGAATAAAAAGAAACTCGAGAATAAGGGTTAGAATGGCTATAAGAATAGAGGCAACATGAAAGGAAATAAGTCACTCCGTTTACTACGCTAAAGAAAACTAAAATCCTAACGTTTGTCCATTAAATACGAAATCACATATCTTTTTAATAAATTAAAGCAATTTACTAATTAATAACTCATTTCTAAATATTTATTAATAGCTTTGTGAATTTGCCAAATTAAAGATCGAAGATAGATTTAAATTTTTCCTTGATAGAAAAGTTCATGTACCCTAGTTATAGTCGCACGATAAGTTTGTGTAACAAATTCCTAACATTTGTAAAAAATAACGGGATTCTAAATGTTACGGCAGAGATAAATGGTTGAAAAGATATAACGTGGGTATAGATGCTGAGAATAGCAAGATAAGATCATTGCCTTCACAGACGTAAAAACTCTGATAAATATATCTTTACTGGACAACTTTGGTTTTCACCTAAATTTCATCTCTACAATGCAATTGTGGGGATATAAATGAAATCATAACAGGTGTTAAATTTTATTTTATAGCAACATAACGTATTTGTTTGTATATTCCCATTTTTTTGCTATATTTTAGTTAGACTATATTAAAAGTATATAAACTTCGATGCTGAAACTCTATTATAGTTGGTATACAAAAAGTCATTGTAAGAGGGAATGGAATGTTCCTTTCATCACGGAAATGGGGAATTGGCAAAATCGACTGGATATAATAGAATTGTCAACATTCAATACTATCATCTGTAACGAGAAGAACTTTTATCTGCACAGATAAACGAAGAGACAACAAAGAACTATACCCGAAGACGTTTTAAATGCGACTATCATTTCCGTTGTTGTTGACCAGTTGAGTCGTGGATAAGATAATGTATTTGGCCATAAATCCGACTCCAGTTATTAAGTCATAGCCAGATGCATGGAAAGCAATTTACGGTCGCGCACAAAAAGCCAAACCGTCGGGGCATTATCTCATCTCATATATATTTTTTTTATACAGGACAATTAAATTAATTCAAATCAGATCCAGAATGGCGCAATCGATTTTATTTACATTTGGACGACGGTTCCATTCCACTCCACCGCTGCAATTGCCTTTCTGCATTGATAATTCTTATGCAATTAGAACTGGAACTCTCCTCAGACGGGAAGAACTCAACTTCGAGTTTAATTTTAATTAACAAACTTCCATTTAAAGCTCCAGCTCTATGTACCTTTCATAATTATTCATGGACGGACTGAGATAATTTTCTTCTACATTTTTTTTTTCAAGTGGAGCTGTTTAATTTAATGCATCCCAATTTCATTTCATTTTACATCACCTTTTATTTATTCTATTTTTAACTTCCTCAATTTGGGTTCTTGAAAAATACAATAAAAAAAATATGTTTTTTGAGAATTATAATTAAGTATTACTTGACTATTTTAAGAGAATTTATATAGAAATATTGACTGCAATAAATTTCAAGAATTGTGATAAATTGAGAATAATAATCCATTAAGATACAAGATTATCGTGGAAAGTTCACTACTGACGTCTCGATTACAACTAAGGTTTGATAACTGCGTCACGACAGAGGCCTTTGCAAAAGCGAAGCCTACTATGTAAAAGATAGGGCGGATATATACGCCGCTTATCCGCAAAGGATCAAATTTATTTGATACTATTAATATGTTTTACTTAATAACTATTTTTTTAGTATAAACAAAAGGCTATACATTCTATGTTTTATTTGAAAATAAATAAAATACTATTTGGTAATATTACATAAATTATTTAGTGTACATCATGATTTCACATTGTTTTTTATAACTGTTATTAAACCGGTTGCATTGTTTGAGCAGCAAATAATAAAAACGCAACATTTTTTATATCCAGCTTTAAAAGTATCATCAAAATATTTTCACCCTAAAATCACAATCTAAAATAATCTACATATAAAAATATATATGTACCGGATACACCACACCATAATGAAATAAGCTAAAGCCACGACAATTGAATGCGAAGCTTTACGTGCGGATATACGTTTTTTTTTTATTGCCGTCACGAAATTTGTTTATGATTATATGTTCGGTTGTCCATCGATCCCTCCCATTTCCGTGCAAAATATGGAAACGTTAACGACCTAATAAAGTTTTATTTACCCACGGAAGGCTTTTGCTTTTCCCGTGACGCAACAGAGAGCAAAAAAAATAAGTAGGAACACTCTGTATAAAATCAATAGCTGTAGGGCGAGCAATACTTTCTTTCCCTTTTTTTGAGACTACATTTCCCAATTAAATATTCACTACATTTGGGATCGGATAATTCGATTTGGATCTGTATTCCGTTCCGGCTATTGTCGCTCAAAATTGTGAATTGAAATGTTTTGCATATTCCAGAATGAAACTATGCGTAACATTTCACAGCCGTGTCGTTTATTTAGCATTTTGTTTCATTATATAACGTTTGTTTATTATGTAGATTTCATTCAATATTTAATTACTAATATTTCAATATAAACTATTCAAAATAGGATTCATATTAAAAAAATATATTTTTTAGCACATGTGAACTAAAGATAAAATAACAGGGTATAAATGATTACGTTAAAATTAAATTAAGATTGATGCTGAAGATGTGATAATAAAGCTTTTGGATTATCATGAAGACGAGCTTATACTAGATCAGTGGTTTCCAATCTTGATGTTACTACGCCTCACTCAAAAATATGTAATCATTTGGCGCCTCCCCTTTCATAAAAGGAACGTGCATTATAGCAATATGGATATCTATTATAGTTTTCGAGGAAATCAATGAAATGTAAAAACACTGCTTTTTGAGCATTTTTTAAACTTTGAACACGAATTACACCCAAACGGCTAAAACAACAGTAATATATGAATATTTGTTACATTCCCCAATAATTCAGCTTTCATATGGATCTTTTGGATTCATTCTATCTATTATAATTTTCGAGAAAATCAATGAAATGTG